>NC_044989.1:69569753-69869753 GCF_008728515.1 Papio anubis
AGATTTGCTGGCCTACATGACACTGAGAACATCTGGCCTTTCTATTATCCTCTTGCAAGCAAAAAACGATGTTGTGTAAACTGATCTTTAGACCAATTATGTGGTCTAAATGTTACTGTGTTTGTGCTGGCACCTCTGACTCCAGGTTTTAAGAACTTATTGTAACCACACCCTCTTACGAAGACTATGGGTCTTACTGTATATTACCCCAGGGATTTGTTGATGCCGAGTCTGCACCTTTTTTCAGGAAGATAAGTACGTGTAAATTCATCATCAATCAAACGTGTGTGCAGTGCGCTGTGGGAGGTCCTATAAGAAATAAGTTACAGGGCTTAGTGGCAGCAGGAGGAGAGGACAGACAGGAGAGAGCAGGCTCTAGGAGCTGCTTTGTTTTTCCCTACATTTTTGCTACATTTTTTCCTATATACCAATTTTATTATAGAAGCCAGGTATGGAGTATAGAAGCTGTAGTCTGCAGCTCGCTCAGAAGGCACTAAACTAGGAGTTGGAACACCTGATACCACCTCCAACTGGCCTTTCCACCACAGACAGGGTCTGATTGTGTCTGCGCATCCCCACCTGCAGAGACAGCATTAGACTCAGCTTCGTTTACCAAACACAGTGCGCCAGGCACTGTTCCAAGGCCGTCGTAACATTGATTAAGGGAGTCCTCCTAATCCTGTAGTGACAGGTGATATGAATACCCCCACCTCACATCACACTGTGGGGTGTCCCACAGTGGGGGCAGGGCAGACGCTGGGAGCTTGCCCCCTCCCCTCTGGCTGCCTGATGAGAGCTCTGGGCTTTTGTGCTCAGCTCTAAAGGATCAGGTGGTGGGGAGTTGGGGAAAGTCTATAATGAACCTCAGCACAATGCTCTGGAGTAGGTGACCCATGGGTGTACCCCTAGGGTGTTACTGACCAGAGGAAGGAGGACTCTCTGCCTCCACCATCACCATTTTAGCCCACCCCATCGCCATCCCTCTGCTGCTCTGGCCAAGACACCATTGGCGGCAGCTGGAAGTGCTGACCTCAGGTCTTCCTCCCCACCTCACTCCCCGCCACTGCCCTTTTTCATCCCATCTTCAGGGGACAGATGTGAGAGACCATCTTTTAGTCTGTGGATGCTTTCAGACCTTTTTGAAAACCGCTGGGAATCCTAACGTGGATGATGAACAGAGATATTGGCAGAAGAAGGCTGGGAGCTCCTGATTTTGTCTCTGGACAAAACAGCCTCTGGTGAAAACAGTAGAGTGACTTATTTCAATTGAAGAGAATAAGTACCTGAGCTTCTGGATTAATTAATTAGCCTCCCCTCTCGCCCAGCCTGGTGGCCAGCTCTGGAGGGGATCTGAAGCCGGATGAGCACTCGACCCCAGGCACCAGCAGCTCCTTCCCCAGGATGAGGGTTTCCCTTCATCTTTAAAGGACGCGAATCTCTTGAGCCTCTCAGTCTGACTTAGCATGTCTAGGAACGAAGGGCAGAACAGATAGCCCAGTAAATCCCAGCTCTAAATTGTCGTCGCGGGAATTCATCACAGATGGTAATCATTAGGGCCCTCACATCTTAAAGGAAAGCTTTATCCAGAATCATAAATAAACTGTAACCGAGGCTTAGATTTATAAAGCTATAAAAGAGGGCAGCTTGAACAGCCGGGAATGTGCAGTACTGGGTTACAAAATCGGCATCATGCCTGAAAGGCTGGACATAAACCGGGAGCTCTGGGCAGTGCAACGAGGAGGGGGTAACTTCTTTGTGCAGTGAGTGGAACTCGAATCAGAGCCTCCCCCGCTTAGCACCTGGTTTAATCACATGAAATGCAAGCTCAGAGAAACAAGGGTGCTGACATCTAAACATAGCATTGCAACTCCTAAACCAATTGCAGTCCCATCAAGTTCGGCCCTTCCTCACCAAGATGCCCTCTGACTAATGCTATGTTCTAGGAATTAATTTTCAGTTTATTGCTAAGGTTTCCCACCCCCAACTTTTCCTGAGTGGCTCAGACAACTCCGTTTTTACTAAGAGTCCCTGTACTATGCAGAACACCCTGTGAGGCTGTGAGCTGTGGAGCAGCAAAGCACAAAACAAGGCTGCAGCCTTCCAGAACTTTCTCGTCTGGCCAGGGAGGCAAGGCATTTACAGATGAAATAACTGTAGTATGCAGGCTGCAATGTGTGGTGTAGGCTGTAACTAGAGAACTCAAGGAAGCAAAGGGTAAGTGGAGGCTGGAGTCACTGTGGGGGAAACGTGTGGAGGAAAAGGGACATGATTTATGACTTGAAGGACGCACGGGGCTGTGCACAGGGAGGGAAAGTTTGCTCAGCCCCACTGCCTCCCACAAGCATGCAGCTTGTCCCTATTGTGGCCCATCCTGAGCCAAGTCTCTAATAACACACTCTCATTTTCCTCTTGTCCTAGAGCTAATTTAAGCAGCAATTGTTCCCCAAATTCCACACCTCACCCTCTTCATTCCCGTTCAGGCTTGTCCCTAAAAGGCCTGGAAAGGGAAACTCATTGCTCTCTGGACATATCTCATTCAGGCTGGACACCACAGGATAACTTCCATTCTGGAGCATGTGGCCAGGAACAATTCCACACCCCAGCCCCAGGCCCAGCACAGAGGGCAGCCTCAGAGAGGAGCAACCCCACCCCGGCCTCCGTGAGGAACGATGCTGTAGGCATCCAGACATGCCAGAGAGAGAACAATAAGATGCCCCACAGGCATGGGAAGTGAGGGAGGCCAGGAGCCCTCAGGAGGGCGGGTACACACCCAGGCAAGTGGCCAAGTGAGCTCACACCAGCACAGAATTTGATGAGCAGGAGGACCCGTCTCCCCTCCATTGCAGAGCTGAGTGTTGCACGGAAGCTCCTGAGTGCCAGATGAGACTAGAGGGTATCTAGTCGGGGACAGAGAAAGCACGCCTGTGACTCTGGAGAGCAGAGCAGACACACTATAGGGGACCCAGGGCTACTTAAGGCTGGCTTTGGACGCTGACTTTCAGGAGGCTGCTGTAAGGGGTTCCAGGGTCTTCACTGCATTGTTCAGTTGAGTACCCAAGAAGGGTAGGGGAAAAGCAGAATTCAGGGTAGATGCCTGCTTGGCAATAGAATGTCCCCAGGTTGTATTTCTTAAGGTACACAGGTTGTCGGTTCCTGTGACGACAACTAAGGGTACCTGCACAGGTGCAGCCGCATGTAGAAGAGGGATTCCCACAGCCAGAACAAGGGCAGGATAAACTGTTTATTATTTACTAGCACGTTGCAGAAGGCAAGGCATGGATGGGGAAGCTGTTTTGGTCACATCAGTAGAGATAGCTGCCTCCTTCATTCATTGCCCGGAACAAGCGCTTGAGGGGCCACGGGCGAGGTAAATGCATCAGGGGCTCCACGACAACTCCAATCACAGATTCTAGCTACATCCTTGAATTACAATATAGGAGAAGCTCGTGGTGTTAACCTTCTGCCGTTTCCAGGCATGTAATTGAAATGAATCAGAATAAATGACTTTTGTTTGTGCAATATGAGGACCCCTTCCAGAAGGCAAAGTAGCAGCAGGAAGGATAATTCTGGAGTCTATTTTGGGTTAGAATCACCAATCCCCACCTCTTCCTAGTTGTGTGGCCTTGAAAAAGTAACCTCGCTTTTCTGAACCTGTTTCCTCATCTATGCAATGGAACAGTTAATAATACCCGGTTAGCAGGGCTGTTGAGGAGATTCAGTTTGACGACCTCTGTACACAGCACCCAATTAAGGTCAGTCTCCTTCCCTTTCTCCCACTTGAGAGAGTTAGACTCCAGGAAAAGATAAATTTTGCAACACAGTCCAGGAAAAGAAAGCGGGGAGCTCACTTGTCCTCAAGTTCTACTATGTGCCACTGGAGAGTTGTCACCAACAGGGGCCTGCTTTCCACATATTCCTTGCAAGCCGCCCACTGCAGCACCGCAGGCCCTGATGTGAGGCCATCCGCTCATGCTTCCTTCTCTCCGGTTCTCTTCTAGGGGCGCTGCATCAACTTCACCAGGGTCAAGAACAACCAGCCGACCAAGTACCCGCTCAACAACGCCTACCACACCTCCTCGCCACCTCCTGCCCCCATCTACACCCCCCCACCTCCTGCGCCCCACTGCCCTCCCCCGCCCCCCAGCGCCCCCACCCCTCCCATCCCGTCCCCACCTTCCACCCTTCCCCCTCCTCCCCAGGCTCCACCTCCCAACAGGGCACCTCCTCCCTCCCGCCCTCCTCCAAGACCTTCTGTCTAGAGCCCAAAGTTCCTGCTCTGGGCTCTCTCAGAAACTTCAGGAGGTGTTAGAACAAGTCTTTCCAGTTAGAGAAGAGGAGTGGTGATTAAGCCCACTGATCTTCACACATTGCTAAAAATTGGTTGGCAATGCCAGTATACCAACAATCACGATCCGCGGAAAGAAACAGATATTTTAAATTGCCAGAAAACAAATGAGGAGGCAACCACAGTCACATTTATAGCCAGCCATCTATCACCTCTAGAAGGTTCCAGAGACAGCAAAACTGCAAGATGCTCTCAACAGGATTATGTCTCATGGAGACCAGTAAGAAAATCATTTATCTGAGGGTGAAACACAGAGTTGGATAAGAAATACATTGCTGGGTTTCTAAAATGCTGCCCTCCTGCCTCCACTCCACCTCCATCCCTGGACTTTGGACCCTTGGCCTAGGAGCCTAAGGACCCTCACCCCTGTGCACCACCCAGGAAAGAGGAAATCTTTGCCTACAACTTTGGAAATACTGGGGTCCCTGGTGTGGTAAGAAACTCAACATCAGACAGGTATGCAAAAGGATGTTCTCCTGGGGTTTGCAGGTATATAAAAATATGCCATCTTTTCCTTGCAAATTCTTCGTTTCCAAGTGAGAAAGGGAGCAGGTGTTTACTGATGGAAAAGGTATGTTGCTTTGTTGATGTGTAAGTGAAATCAGTTGTGTGCAATTGACAGGGGCGTATTGATGGGAGCATCAGTCAGTTTCTAAAACCCACAGGCCATCAGCAGCTAGAGGTGGCTGGCTTTGGCCAGACACGGTCCCTAAATCAACAGACAATGGCATTGTCGAAGAGCAACCTGTTAATGATTCATGTGAAAAATCAAGGTTTGACTTCAGTTTAAATCACTTGAGGTATGAAGTTTATCCTGTTTTCCAGAGATAAACATGAGTTGATCTTCCCAAAATACCATCATTAGGACCTATCACACAATATCACTAGTTTCTTTTTTTTTTTTTTCTTGGTAAAGCTGTGCACCAGAGACTTCTGGGTAGAGCTGAGAGACTATGGTCCTGACATAATAAGGATCTTTGATTAACCCCCATAAGGGATGTGTGTGTATACAAATATATTTCTCTTTGGCTTTTCAACATAGAACATCAGCTGTTAACCAAGGGGAAATACATCAGATCTGCAACACAGAAATGTTCTGCCTGAAATTCCCACCATGCCTGGGACTCACCCCATTTCTCCAGGTCTTTCTGGATCTGTTTAATCAGTAAGCCCTATAATCACTTGCTAAACACTGGGCTTCATCGCCCAGGGGTAAAAACAGAGCTCCTTGTCGTGGGCCTCCTGCATCAGCCTGTTCAAAATTATCTCCCTCCACAAGTCCTAAACTTCCTGTCCCAAGCCCCCCAGATTCTCAAATCTTTTCTGGAACAAAGCAGAATATAAAATAAATATCAATTTAATGGCTTGGGCTATGGTCTCCAAAGATCCTTCAGGAATACATCAAGCCAGCTTCATTTGCTCACTTTACTTAGAACCGAGATATAAGGGCCTGGGATGCATTTATTTTATCAACACCAATTTTTGTGGCCATGGCAGACATTGCTAATCAATCACAGCACTACTTCCTATTAAGCCCACTGATTTCTTCACAATCCTTCTCAAATTACAATTCCAAAAAGCCGCCACTCAACAGTCAGACGAACCCAACAACAGTCAGATGAGAGAAATGAAACCTACTTTGCTATCTGTATCTTAGAAAGCAAAAACAAACAGGAGTTTCCAGGGAGAATGGGAAAGCCAGGGAGCATAAAAGGTACAGTCAGGGGAAAATAGATCTAGGCAGAGTGCCTTAGTCAGGGACCACGGGCGCTGAATCTGCAGTGCCAACGCCAAACTAACGCATCTCCAAGTGTACCTCCAACCCTAGCCTTCTCCCACAGCTGCCTACAACAGAGTCTCCCAGCCTTCTCAGAGAGCTAAAACCAGAGATTTCCAAACTCATGAAAGCAACCCCCCAGCCTCTCCCCAACCCTGCCGCACTGTCTATTTCTTTAGAACACTAGGCTTCTTCTTTCATGTAGTTCCTCGTAAGCAGGGGCCAGAATATCTCAGCCACCTGCAGTAACATTGCTGGGCCCCTGAAAACCATTCCGCAGGAGAATGGGTTCCCCAGGCTCACAGTGTAGAGACGTTGAGCCCATCACAACTGTTTTGACTGCTGGCAGTCTAAAACAGTCCACCCACCCCATGGCACTGCCGCGTGATTCCCGTGGCCATTCAGAAGTTCAAGCCAAGATGCTGACGTTGCTGAGCAACGAGATGGTGAGCATCAGTGCAAATGCACCATTCAGCACATCAGTCATATGCCCAGTGCAGTTACAAGATGTTTTGGCAAAGCATTTTGATGGAATAGGGAACTGCAAATGTATGATGATTTTGAAAAGGCTCCGCAGGATTTGTTCTTAAAACCGACTCAGTGTGTCATCCCGGGTTATTTAGAATTACAGTTAAGAAGGAGAAACTTCTATAGACTGTATGAACAAGGTGATATCTTCATAGTGGGCTAGTACAGGCAGGAGAATGTTTTAACTGGTTTACAAAATCCATCAATACTTGTGTCATTCCCTGTAAAAGGCAGGAGACATGTGATTATGATCAGGAAACTGCACAAAATTATTGTTTTCAGCCCCCGTGTTATAGTCCTTTTGAACTGTTTTTTTTTTTTATTAAAGCCAAATTTGTGTTGTATATATTCGTATTCCATGTGTTAGATGGAAGCATTTCCTATCCAGTGTGAATAAAAAGAACAGTTGTAGTAAATTATTATAAAGCCGATGATATTTCATGGCAGGTTATTCTACCAAGCTGTGCTTGTTGGTTTTTCCCATGACTGTATTGCTTTTATAAATGTACAAATAGTTACCGAAATGACGAGACCCTTGTTTGCACAGCATTAATAAGAACCTTGATAAGAACCATAGTCTGTTGACAGCCAGCTCAGTTTCTTGCCTGAAGCTTGGTGCACCCTCCAGTGAGACACAAGGTCTCTCTTTTACCAAAGTTGAGAACAGAGCTGGTGGATTAATTAATAGTCTTGGATATCTGGCCATGGGTAACCTCATTGTAACTATCATTAGAATGGGCAGAGATGATCTCGAAGTGTCACATACACTAAAATCCAAACACTATGTCAGATGGGAGTAAAATCCATTAAAGAACTGGAAAAAAATAATTATAAGATGATAAGCAAATGTTTCAGCCCAGTGTCAATTCAGTGAAAAAAATTAATGCTGTGTAAAATGGGTTGAATTAGTTTGCAAACTATATAAAGATATATGCAGTAAAAAGTCTGTTAATGCACATCCTGTGGGAATGGAGTGTTCTAACCAATTGCCTTTTCTTGTTATCTGAGCTCTCCTGTATTATCATACTCAGATAACCAAATTAAAAGAATTAGAATATGATTTTTAATACACTTAACATTAAACTCTTCTAACTCTTTCTTCTTTCTGTGATAATTCAGAAGATAGTTATGGATCTTCAATGCCTCTGAGTCCTTATTATAAAAAATCAGTTATCACTATACCATGCTATAGGAGACTGGGCGAAACCTGTACAATGACAACCCTGGAAGTTGCTTTTTTAAAAAAAATAATAAATTTCTTAAATCAACTCTTTTTTCTGGTTATTTGTCTGTTTGTTATAAAAATAAAGTGCAATGTATTCAAGTCCTCAGTATCCTGATCATAATACAGTGGTTGCTGTGCTATACATTAAAGTACGTTTCTCAAATGATTTCATGCCTTCCACTAATTTCTCTACTGTCTGGATTACTGTCATTTCTTCCTTAGCTGTCAGACATTCAAAATTTTTTTTATTTCTCATAAATTTCAAATCAAAAATGTAATCCACACTAAGAGAAAATAAATAAAAAGTGAAAACAGAGAACATACAGGAAAAATATAGTGCCTCAGGATTGTGTTTGGCTAACATAGCAGAAAGGCAACTAGGATTGATTTTACAAGGAGTCCAGAGATTTGCAGCAACCCAAGAACCAGACAGTGTTGTGGACAGTGCTGCAATCAATACCCTTCTATGTACATCTCAAAATCTTTGTATTGCTTCTGCATTTCTGATACAACTCACTTTATCCCTCCTAGCAGTTTTAATCCAGCTCCTCCTTTTAAATATTTTGTGGGTAGAAGAGCATCTCCTTCTAGTTCCTGAATTTATTTCTTTGTAAGATCTCATTAAGCCTTGACTACATCTTAATTGGAATAAAACCATCCACAAACAGAAAGTCATGCCACAGGTTTTTTCTAAGTTTTCATTAGTATTTGCTTTTTAATAGGTTTGGGCACGTACACATTTTAAAATTATATCTTTAATAAGTGTGTTTTGGGGGTTTTTTGGAGACAGGATCTTACTCTGTCACCCAGGCTGGAGTGTAGTGATGCAGTCGTGGCTCATTGCAGCCTCAAACTCCTGGGTTCAAGCAATTCTGCCACTTCACCTTCCCAAGCAGCTGGGACTATGGGCATATGCCACCACACCTGGCTAATGTGTGTAGGAGGGGAAAGGGGGGTTGTTTTTGTTTTTGTTTTTAAAGAGATAGGGTCTCACTGTGTTGCCCAAGCTCATCCCAAACTCCCGGCCTCAAGTGATCCTCCTGCCTCAGGCTCCCGATAGTAAATGGTTTTGAGATAACGGGTTAGAAATTTGAAAAGAAAAAAGAAAAGCTGGAGCTTCACCTCACTCCTTACACCAGAATAAATTCTAACTGAATTTACGTGTAACAAATAAAACTAGAAAAGTACTAGAAATGTGAAAAAAGTTTTCTGTATGGTATAAAGAATGTTAAAATCCTACATATTGTTTGCATGATCAATCAACTTTCTCATGAAATTGCTTGAAATACCCTGAGTAATGCTCCAATGCATTAAGTTGAACAAAGGAACCATTAATAGCAGGAATTAAGATCATTTATCAGGTGCTAAATGTGAACATGATTTGAGATCCGCCATTGTTCACTAATCTGTCTTCAGATAAATCTGTTTTGTGGAGTATCACTTAGATATAAAACAATCAGAATAATACTTTGTCCATCTAAATATATTATAAACAAGGTATCACTTAACAGTTACTATATATTTGGTATAAGGGTATAGAGTTGGCATATGCCAAACATGATTTTTATTCTCTTTACAATTGTATTGTAATTTTTATGCTGACTACAATTGTATTGTATTGTTTGGAATCACCACACCCCATCCCAGGTTATCATATCTAAACAAATTAGAAGCCTTATGATTCCACTTCTGTAATCTTCTATTCCTTTCTCTTTTTTTCCTCAAAATTCAAGTAGTCACTAAGTTATAAAGATTCTTCCTTCTCTACTTAAGTTGGGACATTTTAGTTTTTGGAGTTTGAAAGGATGCATCTCCTTTACTTGATTATAAGTGCCATTTCGCAGTGTACTTATAAAGCAATCACTGATTTAACACAATTTTCTCTGAGTCACTTGAGAGCTGAAAGCAAGGATCTGTTAAAAGATACTCAGTTAATTGTGCACATTCAGTACTTTAGCCAGCATCTTTAGTTGGGACTTCCTTGTAAACATTAAAATAGAAGCAACGCATAAAATATATTTTCCTTTGGGCAGTTAAGTAGTTTACATTCTTGCAAAGGATTTTTAAAGTACAAAAATTGCTGGTTGTCAGGGCTGGTGTAGAAAACATTTCACTTTCTTCTGAAACAGATGTTGTAAGACAAGAGAACTGTCAACCACCTATGATTAGTCCCTTCCAAAAATGTGCGCCCTCAAGAGTAGCCAGGAAACCCTACAGAGCCCCTAACTTCACATTTTTTTAAAATACAAGCACTGTGACATTCGCTTCCCTGTGAATCCCACCCCAACTTTGCAGGATACAGAGCCCATGTCTTTTTGCTTAGTTTTACTCTTAACATTATTTACAACAGGACACCTGTAAATGTGAAGAACTGGTGTGGAATTAATGATAATCTGCATTTCCAGCCAAGCTCCTTTGGAGATATTCCATGCAAACCTAAAGTGTGGTTCATAAATAAGATGAGCAGAAGCATCCACATTCATCTGACATTGCAGGAAGGGGCTTCTCCAGGCTGGGGTGGACTGTTCAATTCTTCTCCTTCTAAATGGTGGCCAAGATGGTGGGTCTCAAACCTCAGGTGAATAAATCTATCCCTAAGGGGAGTAATGTGGGTCTCAGTCATCTCTCCAGGAAGAGAAATTCTTTTTCCTACTTCAATCAAATGGGCATGGTAAGCATTTGCCACAAATAATCCTTTCTGATACCATACACTAGATTGCCTTCCCCACTCTGGGCAGAACTGGGTGTTATGAGCATTTCTGGCCATTGTCAGTGCCTGTGTTATATCTGACCCCAGTGATATAATCACTACACGAAAGAAGACTGCAGAGCTCCAGGAGATTTTGATTCCACCTCCTGTACTTGTCAGACACTTTCACTTGCCCCATGAAGCTACCTCAACAAATGCTCATTCTCAGCAGACCCTGGCCACTCTACAGGTTACTTCTGTGACTGTTGGTTTGCAGTGCATTCTAATGTTTAAATCAGTGTTTTTATAGGCTCCTTCAATACTTGCTTTTAGGAGCTCCTTAGAAGAGAATTATCTCTATTTAATCTTGGACCATTAGTAAAAACAAAAAGTGATCCTATCACTATGTCTCAGTGTGATTAATTTTTTTAAAAAAATTTACCTTCCTTAGCAATTTAGGAATAGGGAGGAAAAAAGCAACATCATTAACCTGATAAAATGTATCTACACGAACCTACAGGAAATGTACTTAACATAAAATATTTTA
Organism: Papio anubis; assembly: GCF_008728515.1. Lineage (NCBI taxonomy): Eukaryota > Metazoa > Chordata > Mammalia > Primates > Cercopithecidae > Papio > Papio anubis. The sequence continues at coordinate 69,580,865 of NC_044989.1, forward strand.
AAAGATTACCTTTAAAAGTAAAAAAGAAGGCCGGGCGTGGTGGCTCATGCCTGTAATCCCAGCACTTTGGGAGGCCGAGGCAGGCGGATCACAAGGTCAGGAGATCGAGACCACAGTGAAACCCCGTCTCTAGTAAAAATACAAAAAATTAGCCGGGCGCAGTGGCGGGCGCCTGTAGTCCCAGCTACTCGGGAGGCTGAGGCAGGAGAATGGCGTGAACCCAGGAGGCGGAGGTTGCAGTGAGCCGACATCGCACCACTGCACTCCAGCCTGGGTGACAGAGCGAGACTCGTCTCAAAAAATAAAAAAGAAAATAAAAAGGAAAAAGATTTCAACCATCACTATTATTGTCTACCTTTGGTCCTAGGCAGTGCAATAAAACAAACAAAATGGAAAAGTAATTATAATTATCAGGAAGAAAAAAACTGATTATTTGAAGTAAATATAATTTACTACCTAAAAATTCCATGGAATCAACTTAAAAATTCTTAGAACTAATAAGAGAGTTGGCCAGGTACATGGTAAACACTATCAATGATCAGTTAGGAAACAAGAAAAAGTTATTCATTCATAATAGAAAAAATTATATGTGTGTATGTGTGTATGTGTGTGTATAAATTAACCAGAAATTAACTATAAATAAACCTAACAAAAACATGTGCAAAACTTATGGAAAGACAATTATAAAACTTCAATGAAATATTCTTAATAAATGGAGAACTGTACTACATTCTTGGAATGTAGTATAGTTCATTCTTGGAATGTAGTATAGTTCACTCTTTTCCATTCATGCAAAGAGTTAATATTGAAAAGAAGTCAGTTCTCTCTCAAACTCAACTCGTGTCAATTAGAAAAAAAAAAAAAAAAAACCGCTAGGAAGATGTTTACTTTCAAATGCCGATTCTAAGTTTTAATTAGAAAAGGAAATGGACAACTATAGTTAATATATGGTGATAGAACAGTTTTCAGAAACAGACCTGTAAATAAATGGAAGTTTAGTTTATCATAATAGCATTTCCAAAACTAATTCTTTAATAAACGACTACGTAATTGGGAAAAACAAGATGAAATTCCTATCTCTGCTACATACAAAAATAAATTCCAAATGGATTAAATAAAAGCAAATGCATGCCAAGTTTTCTTGCTTCTAATTAACAGTGACAGTGTCCCTTAGCAACACTGTCTTATGAATGGAAGTTTCTTATAATCTTGCCAATCAGACAGATCTCATCTCCCAGAAAAGAGTGGAGAGAGAAGTGGAAGGGCTGAAAGGAATTGTCTTCTAAATGAGGCAGGAATAAGGAGAAAAAAGAAAAAGGGTCCTTCCACTGCCCACACTCTGAGACTACAGTGGAACATACATTACTGTAACCTCTCCACTAACAATCTCACGCAGAGGGTGCCTCTCACATAGTAATCAGTGAAAAAACTATAAGTAGTTATAAGTAGTTAATGAGTAAATGAACTTATAAATGAAGAATCTCAATGTTTCCAAATGCTTAAGCAAATCAACAATAGACATGGAAGCTGTGTATGGGACAATGTTTTCTTTCAGGAGCCAAAGGTAATAAACAAATTCCCCTTCTCTTATTGCCTTTGTGGAAATATTCCAAGTGCTGACTCTCACCGGGTGATATTGAATGAATCCCTCTGAAAATTCATTAGCTTTGTCAATTTACTGGATTACTTTTCAATGCATACACATTCTTCTGCAATCTTTGTCTGTTGAGGTTAAGTCCCTTTTGCATTTGGCTTGAAAGGAAAAATAAGAGTCAATGCCAGGAACTTGGGGTAGTTGCCAGAAGAAAAACAGTGCCAGCCCTGGCAGTCATCAGAAGACTGAACTCCAGTTTATCTCATCTGTTTATCAAGTGTCCTGTCACAGGACCGGATCCCCTGCCATTCTTTGAATGCGTAGAGCAAGACTCAATGGTTGGGTTATGGTTCACTGAGGAAACAGTAAGATTCCAGAATCAAGAGTCAGGCTGTTGTGATACCTATTAATGTGTCCATAAACAAGGCAGCTGTTGATCTGTAGATTTATGTTCTGATATTTCACAACTGCCAGAAAGGGCTTTGTTCAGTCTATGAGAAGGAGGTCTCCTCTCTTCTGCCCACTAAGCATGTGATCTGTTAATTCAGTCACAACTACTGCTGGCATTACTCGTAGACTATAGAAACTGATGCTCACTTTCTTTTTTCTTTTTTTTTTTTTAATTAATAGACTTTATTCTTTAGAACAGTTTTAGGTTTACAGAAAAATTGAGGACATCATGCAGAGAGTTCCCTTATATTCCCTCTTCCCTGCACACAGTTTTTCCTATTGCTAACATCTTCCATTGGTGTGGTACATTTGTTACAATTGATGAATGAAAACTGACACTTTTTTTTTTTTTTTTGAGACAGGGTCTTGTTCTGTCACCCAGGCTGGAGTGCAGTGGCACAATCATGGCTCACTGTAACCTCAACCTCCTGGACTCAAGCATCCTCCCACCTCAGCCTCCCAAGTAGCTAGGACCACAGGCACGTAGCACCACACCTGGCTAATTTTTGTATCATTTTTTTGTAGAGAAGGGGTTCGCCATGCTACCCAGGCTGATCTTGAACTCCTGGGATCGAGCAATCTGCCCACCTCAGCCTCCCAAAGTGCTAGGATTACAGGCATGAACCACCACACCCAGCCCACATTATTATTTACTAATGTTCATAGTTTAGTGAATTAGAGTTCATTCTTTGTGTTGTACAGTTCTGTGGGTTTTGACATATGCACACACATCCATGTATCATACAGAGTACTTCCACTGTCCTAAGTATCCCCTGCACTTCACCTATTCATCCATCCTCCTCCTCGCCCACAAACCCTGTAAACCCCTAATCTTCTTTTTTCAGACAAGGTCTTGCTCTGTCGCCCAGGCTGGAGTGCAGTGGCCCAATCATGGCTCCCTGCAGCCTCAACCTCCTGGGCTTAAACAATCCTCCCATCTCAGCCTCCCAAGGAGCTTGGGGCCACAGACGCACACCGCCACGCCCAGCTAATTTTTTTAATTTTTATTTTTTGTAGAGACGGGGTCTTGCTATGTTGCCCAGATAGAGATCTCAAACTCCTGAGCTCAAGAGATACTTTTGTGTCAGCCTCCATGACTTTTTTTAATGTCTCCATAATTGGCAATTTCCGGAATGCAATATAGCCGGAATCATTCAGTACATACAATTATTGAGTTGGCCTCTTTCACTTAGCAGTATGCATTTAAGTTTCCTCTATGCCTTTTCATTGCTTCATATTCCATTTCTTTTTTTAATTACTGAATAATATTTAATTATCTGGATGTATCACAGCTTGTTCACCCAGCCACCTACTAAGGAATACTAAAGCTGACTTTCTAACTGCTTTGAATAGCCCATAGAGAGGAATCAGTGGGGAGGTTTGTGTTTTCAATAAAGTATTCTAAGGTTTTTTATGTGTGTATAAGATACGGATGGTGAGGGGCGAGTAATGCACGTCATTCATTTTCCCAGCACCAAAACAAAACCTCTTAAGCATTTTAATTCCCTTCTAGTCATTTTATGTATATTAATTTTAACATTGAAATTATACTATAAATGCAAGTTTCTACCTTGTATTTTTTTACTTAATATTATAAAAATGTATAGGGAGAGTGTAGGTATTTTGCTCTGATCCCCTCTTCAAGGTATTTTCCCCTGCTACCCACCCCCAGCTGCTGGGAATAGCAGCTACTGGCAGCTCACAGCTGCCTCCCTCACCAGGACTCACTCTTGGCCTTAGCCAAGGTTATGCCCCTCCCAGGGTGGGCCCATGGCCAGTGACCGGCTAGTGCTTAATACAAAGGCTTGGCGGCCCCCTTTCCCCAAACTGGGGAATACTCAGAAGAGCCATGCCAGCTCCAGAGGTCAGCTGAAGCTTCCATTGTAACTGTATTGCAAATCAGCTTCTCCTTCCACTCAATCTTTCCTTCTTTAATTCTAATCTCTTGAGAGCATTTCCTAATACAGCTCACCAAATGGGTCTGTTCCCAGGGATCGAATACAGTTGTTACCAGAAATAGTCCTTAGAAGCAGACTCTTTCATTGAATTCTAGATCACTTACAGCAATTACTTCGGCAATGGGGACCCCATCACCTGTGGTAGGTGGGGGATGGATAGCCCTTAGAATCCTGTGGTGGTGCAGTTGTTAAAACTTTCACAGGTGGTGAACTGGGATGGGATACCAGTGGAAGGAGATGCACTCACTGGTGCAATGTATCTGGTATTCAAAAGGTATAAGAGATGGTAGATATAAAGGCTATGGAATTTGACGGCCATTGCTATGACTTGATTCATTGAAGAAAGATACGACAGACTCAGGGTAATTAATCATCAATTCAAGGAAAAATATGAAAATTAGAAGGTCTCTTGGGAAGCATTTAAGGAAACCTCAACCTCCTACAGGTGGAGGGCAGCAGAGCAGAGATCCAGCTAAGGACTTAATCATAAGAGTAGTGGAGCTTCTGGCTGGATGTGGTGGCTCATGCCTGTAATTTCAGTACTTTGGGAGGCTGAGGCAGGGGATCATTTGAGGTCAGGAGTTTGAGACCAGCCTGGTCAACATAGTGAAACCCCAACTCTAGCCAGGCATGGTGGTATGCACCTAAAATCCCAGCTACCCGGGAGGCTGAGGCAGGAGAATCGCTTGAACCCAAGAGGTGGAGTTTGCAGTGAGCCGAGATCACACCACTGCACTCCAGCCTGGGAAACAGAGATTCCATCTCAAAAAAAAAAAAAAAGAGTGAAGCTTCAGAGAGAGTTGAATTCCCAACACCAGCAGGTCTCCTGTGTCAAATTTGGGGCCCTACTAAGGAAGCAGTGGGACCCTGATTCCCCTACGCTTGTTGGGACTACAAAAGAAGCCTACTCCCATTTGTTAGAAGATACTGCCTTGGAAGTCTTAGCTAGAGCAATCAGACAAGAGGAAAGAAATAAAAGGCATGCAAATTGGAAAGGAAGAAATCAAATTATCCTTGTTGCAGATGATATGATCTTATGTTTGGAGAAACCTAAAGACTCCACCAAAAAACTATTGGAGCTGGTAAACAAATTCAGTAAAGTTGCAGGATACAAAATCAACATACAAAAATCCATAGTATTTCTACTTGTCAACAGTGAATAATCTGAAAAAGAAATCAAGAAAGTAATCCCATTTGCACTAGCTATGAATAAAACATCTAAGAATTAATCAAACAAGTGAAAGATCTCTACAATGAAAACTGTAAAACATTAATGAAGGAAATTAATGAAAGAAAGATGGCACCAAAAAACGGAGAGATATTCCATGTTTATGGATTGGAAGAATCAATATTTTTTAAATGTCCATGCTGCCCAATACAATCTACAGATTCAATGCAATCCCCATCAATATACCAATGGCATCTTTCACAACGATAGGGAAAAACAACCCTAACATTTATGGAAGCACAAAAGACCCAGAATACCAAACTCTCCAGAGCAAAAATAACAAACCTGGAGGAATCACATTATCTGACTTCAAATTATACTATAGAGCTATAGTAACCAAAACACCATGGTACTGGCATAAAAACAGATACATAGACCAATGAAACAGAACAGAGAACTCAGAAACAAATCCATATATCTACAGTAAACTCATTTTTAAAAACGATACCAAGAACATACACTGGGGAAAGGACAGTCTTCTATAAATGGAGCTGGGGAAACTGGATTTCCATATGCAGAACAATGAAACTAGACCTCTATCTCTCACCATATACAAGAATAAAATCAAAATGACTTCAAGAATTTAAGTTGTCAAACTATGAAACTACTAAAGAAAACATTGGGGAAACTCTCCAGAATATTGGACTGGGCAAAGATTTCTTGAACAATATCCTACAAGCACAGGCAACCAAAGCAAAAAACAGACAAATGGGAACACATCACGTTAAAAAGCTTCTGCAAGGCAAAGGAAACAATTAGGAAAGTGAAGAGACAATCCACAGAATGGGAGAAAATATTTGCCAACCATCCAGCTGACAAGGGATTAATAATCAGAATATATAAGCAGCTCAAACAACTCTATAGGAAAAAAATCTAATAATCCAATTAAAAACATCTGAATTGACACTTCCCAAAAGAAGACATACAAATGGCAAACAGGCATATGAAAAAGTGCTCAACATCACTGATCATCAGAGAAATGCAAATCAAAACTACAATGAGATGTCATCTCACTCCAGTTAAAATGGCTTTTATCCAAAACACAGACAACAAATTCTGCCAAGGATGTGGTGGGAATTGACGTTGTTGGTGGGAATGTAAACTAGTACAACCACTATGGAGAACAGTTTGGAGGTTCCCCAAAAAACTGAAAATAGAATTATCATAAGATCCAGCAATCCCATGGCTAGATATCCACCCAAAAGAAAGGAAATTAGTATATCAAAGAGATACGTGCAATCCCATGTTTTTGCAGCACTATTCTCAATAGCCAAGATTTGGAAGCAACCTAAGTGTCCATCAACAAGCAAGTGGATAAGAAAAATGTGGCACATATACACAATGAAATGCTATTCAGCCATAAAAAAGAAAAAGATTCTGTCCTTTGCAACAACATGCATGGAACTGGAAGTCATTATGTTAAGTGAAATAAGCCAGGCACAAAACGACAAACTGCATGTTCTCACTTATTTTGGGGAGTTAGAAAGAAAAACAATTGAACTCATAGAGACAGCAGAAAGATTATCAGAGGCTGGGAAGGGTAGTTGGTGGGAGGGAGTAAGTGGGAAGGGTTAATGAGTACAAAAATATAGTTAGACAGAATGAATAATATCTAATATTTGACAGCACAGCAGGGTGTGTGGTCAATAATTCACTGTACATTTTAAATAAGAGTATAATTGGATTGTATGTAACACAAAGGAATGATAAATGCTTGAGGTGATGGATACCCCATTTACCCTGATGTAATTATTACACATTATATGCCTGTATCAAAATATCTTGTGTACTCCATAAATATATATATAACTACTATGTATCCACAAAAATTAAAATTTTTTTAATTTAAATGTTTTTTTTAAAAAGATAATGTTTCCTTTTCTGCTTGAAAATCATGCAGAGCCAGGCGCGGTGGCTCCAGCACTTTGGGAGGCCGAGACGGGCAGATCACGAGGTCAGAAGATCGAGACCATCCTGGCTAACCCGGTGAAACCCCGTCTCTACTAAAAAATACAAAAAAAAAAAACTAGCCAGGCGAGGTGACGGGCGCCTGTAGTCCCAGCTACTCGGGAGGCTGAAGCAGGAGAATGGCGTAAACCCGGGAGGCGGAGCTTGCAGTGAGCTGAGATCTGGCCACTATACTCCAGCCTGGGCGACAGAGCAAGACTCCGTCTCAAAAAAAAAAAAAAAAAAGAAAATCATGCAGAAACCTCAGATGAGGCAATTGCCTTGCAGACAATGCTTGCCCCTCTTGGGATCGACCGCCACCTACCATCATGACAACCAGACCAATCACAAGGGTGGAATCCCAACACGGTTCAACTGGCAAAGTGCTGCTAAAGGAAGAAAGAATCGGCACACCAGAGGAGCTATAGGACATGGCTATCATGTTCCAAAAGGAGCCAGGAGCATGTGCCTGGATCTGAACCCCAAGAAACCTGGATCAACGGGGAGTAGGCGAACATAAGGTTGAATGAAGGAGTTTGTCAATGTGGGAACACTTTCCTGAGACAAATGACTTTACACTCTGGCAAGGACCCTGGGAGAAGGTACTAATATGCCAGGATGGATTTTGGAAGCTTGGAAACAGTAATGACCTACCCTAAGTGGATTAGAAAAGCCAGAATTTCTATGGTAGATGGAGGAAGAAGGGATCAAAAGGCTTGGGGAAGTAGGCGCAGCTTAATGTTATACTAGTAAGACAGGAAAACCCACTGACTGACTATGCTCTCTAGTAGGTCCAGAGGTACTCCAGTGACCAGAACAGTAAAAAATGCACTGGTAAGGGAACACCAGCATTGCTGAGAAGCTCAGTGGGGCTGTCCTCTGTAGGCCAGGGTTGATGGTAAGAGAAGCTGCTATAGAAATAGGATCTCTGATAGCAATGAGAAGTATAGAATCCCAACATGTTAGAGTCCGAATGGAGGTACTTACCCATCAGAAGTAATATGGGTACAATTATCGTAAGACCACAGTAACAAGTGGGGGACCCAACCCATAGAAGGTATGGAGATAGTTAACCAGACACAGGGTCCCTAGGGGCAAGATAGATGGGCAGCCAACAAAGGAGTTGTTTAAACAATCAAAGGAACCAAAGATGGATGAGGAAGCTGAGGACAGCCACCCCAATAAATAAAATCACAATCTGTTGCCCAGTTTCTGGATCTAGCAAGTTCTCAGACCAGAAATTCACTGATGAAGGAGAGACCATTTTCTATAGGAATAAGTCTTGCCACACCATGACAACTGTATCTAGTAATAATTCCTCAGCCTTTCCCCAAAGACCATCTATTTGGTACTCACAAAATGGGGAAGGAGGATTTTCCAGACTTTTTGAGGATTGTCAGAATTAAGGTACAAATTGACATTGATAACCAGAGACCCAAGGCATCACAGATTATAGACCCTTGTTCGAGAAGGGACATATGGGGGCTAGGTTAAGTAAATGGAGTCTTGACCCAGGTTCACACTGGGAAATGAAGAGAAAGAGTACAAAGAGAGAAATTTTACAGCTGGGCCTCCGGGGGTGCCATCACATATTGATAGGACTGTGATGGGGACGTGAGCTGCAAAACCAGCAAAGTTTTTATTAGGGATTTTAGAAGGAGAGGGGATGTAGGAACAGGGAGTAGGTCACAGGATCACATGCTTCAAAGGGCAATAAAAGATCACAAGGCAGAGGGCAGAGCAAGATCACAAGGCAAGGACGAAATTATAATTACTGATGAGGGTCCATGTCCCACTGGGCATGCATTGTCTTGATAAACATCTTAACAGGAAACAGGGTTTGAGAGCAGACAACCAGTCTGACTAGAATTTACCAGGCTGGAATTTCCCAATCCTAGTAAGCCTGAGGGCACTGCAGGAGACCAGGGTGTATTTCATCCATTATATCAACCGCATAAGACAGACACTCCCAGAGCGGCCATTCATAGAGCTCCCCCAAGGAATGCATTCCTTCCCCAGGGTTATTCCTTGCTGGGAAAAGAATTCAGTGATTTTTCTCCTAGTCGCTTTCTGCAAGAAGAAAAATATGGCTCTATTCTGCCCGACCCAGCAGGCAGTCAGATCTTATGGTTATCTTTCCTTGTTCCCTCAGAATAGCTGTTATTCTGTTCTTTTTCAGGGTGCACCGATTTCATATTGTTCAAACACACATTTTACAAACAATTTGTACAGTTAACGCAATCATCACAGGGTCCTGAGATGACATACATCCTCAGCTTACGAAGATGTCGGGATTAAGAGATTCAAGACAGACATAGGAAATTATAAAAGTATTAATTTGGGGAACTAATAAATGTTCATGAAATCTTCATAATTTTTGTTCAGAGATTGCAGTAAAGACAGGAGTAAGAAATTACAGAAGTATTAATTTTGGGAACTAATAAATGTCCATGAAATCTTCACAATTTATGTTCTTCTGCCACAGGTTTAGCCGGTCCCTCCATTTGGGGTCCCTGACTTCCTGCAACAAACTTCTGTGTTAAAATATAAGAATAAAACTTCACAACAATAACAAGATTAGAAAGGGGGATGGTCAGTAAATCATTAAGCATGATAAAGTCTTTGCCTTGGTTAGAGAGACAAGATAAAATACCAAGTAACTCTGAAATATTAAAATAATTTAAACTCATCTTTAAAAATTAAGGTACTCATTAAAAGAATAGCAATATAATTATAGCTTTCAAATTGGCAAAGAAAAAAAAGAAAGAGAATATAGATAATTTTATGAGTCTAATAGCAGACAGGAAAAAAGGCAGGGAAGTAGTTAAAAAAAAAAAAAAAAAAAGATGGACTATTTCTAGCTGGAGATGCTAGCATTTCCTAATCTCCCCTGAGGCTAAGGTTTGCATGCAAGTGAGGTTACACATCGTTTATACCAGTTGAAGAGTGAAAAGATAGAAGACAGCGGCCATGTTCCTGCGAACTCATTGGCTGTCTTCACTAACACACAGAGTTGTGGCAATGGCAGGCTTGACTTCAGCAGTTTCCCTATATCTGTTCTCCAGCTTCTTGGGTCCTGAGAGGAAATTGGTACAGCAAGGGTGGTTTCTTGATTTTGGCACAGCCAAGATGGTAGCCTTAAAATATTGGTCTTCTGTTGAGTCAGTTCTATATTCCTCAAGGAATCATTCTCGAAAATGCCTAGAACCAACTCTTTCAGCCAGGCCAACAATCTTAGAGCATCTAATTCCCTATGCTCTAGCTCTTTCTGTTTAAGAGCACCTAGAACAGACTCAGTGTCCTTAACAAAACCCTAAGAGATAAATGTGAGAGGAAGTAGCTTCCAAGAAGATATAAAAACCGTAAGTTTGTAATGTACCTAAATATCATACACTTGAAATATGTACAGCAAAAACAGAGAATTTCAAGGAGAAATTGTCAAACCCAAAATGATCAGAAATTTTAAACTTATTTCTATTAGAAATAGATAAGCAATATGAAAATTATTAGGGTATAGAAATTTCAAATAACACAAATAAGTAAGCCTGGTGTAATAGAGCTACATGGAATCACACAATTAACAAATAGAGAATAAGCGTTTGTTTTCTTTTTTTTTTCAAGAATATGTAATTTTTTTTTTCTTTTTTTCTTTTTTTGAGACAGAGTCTTGCTCTGTCACCCAGGCTGGAGTGGCAGTGGTGTAGCGGTGGCTCACTGCAGCCTCTACCTCCCAGGTTCAAGGAATTCTCCTGCCTCAGCCTCCTGAGTAGCTGAGGCTACAGGTGCACACCACCATGCTTGGCTAATTTTTTGTATTTTTAGTAGAGATGGAGTTTCACCATGTTGGCCAGGGCGGTCTCAATCTCCTGACCTCATGATCTGCCCGCCTCTGCCTCCCAAAGTACTGGGATTACAGGCATAGCCACCATGCCCAGCCAAGAATATGTAGAATATTTATTAAAATCTGCCACATTCTAGATGTCAAAACAATTCTCAACCAATTTCATAACAGACAGTGCAACCTGGCTATAGTGCAGTTAAGTCATAAATTAACAATAAAATAATGTTTTTAAAATTTATGCTTGGAAAAATTTAAATAAATTCCTGAATAGTTAAAGGATGAGAGGAGGAAACTACAAAATACTGTACTGAGAAATTATCAAAGAACCACACATCCAAACTTATGAGATGAAGTGAATTTGTAGCATTAAATCCATTTATTATAAAACATAAATGATTGAAAATGAATGAGTTAAACATTCAAGTCAAGAATCTATGAAAAGAAAAAACAGTAAACTTGTTATGAGTAAACTAATAGCATAAAAAGTATTACTAAACAGTGAAGACCAGAAATAAATAAGTATTGAACTTAAAAAAGTACAGGCCGGGCGTGGTGGTTCATGCCTGTAATCCTAGCACTTTGGGAGGCCGAGGTGGGTAGATTACCTGAAGTCAGGAGTTCAAGACCAGCCTGGCCAACATGGTAAAACCCTGTCTCTACTGAAAACACACACACAAAAAATTAGCCAGGTGCAGTGGTGCCTGCCTATAATCCCAGCTACTCAGGAGGCTGAGGCTGGAGAATTGCTTGACCGGGAGGTGGAGGTTGCAGTGAGCCAAGATCGCACCATTGCACTCCAGCCTGGGTGAGAGAAAGAGACTTTGTCTCAAAAACTAAAATAAAATAAAATAATTGAGTAAATCTAAGGAGAGTTTTAGGAAGAAAACAAAGATGGGAACAGAAATTGATGAATAAGAAAATAAAGTCCATGCACAAAAACCAAAAACTGGCTCTTTAAAAAAATTATTAAAATGGTCAAACATCTAGCAAGAACAAACATGAATAAAGAGAAAATGTATAAATAAAAATATTAGGCTCTAAAAAGGAGATATACCTATAGAAACAGCAGAATTTTTTTAATTACATAAAAACATTTTAAAACCAATGCAAATAAATTTGAATACTTAGGTAAAAGGGAAATTTTCTTATAAAAAATATTAACTAGCGAAAATCGCTCTGCATAGGAAACCTTTAAAAAGTGATTAAATAAATTAAATATAGGCTGGGTGCAGTGGCTCACGCCTGTAATCCCAGCACTTTGGGAGGCCAAGGTGGTGGAACACTTGAGGTCAGGAGTTCGAGACCAGCCTGGCCAACATCATGAAACCCGTCTCTACTGAAAATACAAAAATTAGCCGGGCATGATGGCGGGCGCCTATAGTCCCAGCTACTTGGAAAGCTGAGGCGCAAGAATCACTTGAACCCCGGAGGCAGAGGCTGCAGTGAGCTGAGGTCGCGCCACTGCACTCTTTCTCTAAAATAAATTAAATCAGCAATCAAAATATCTTCCCTGCCCTCACAAAAATCAGTCCCTCAACTCCAGTTATCAGGTTTGAAAAAAAAAAAAAAACACACACACACACACACACACTGAATAGATTTAAGTTGGAGAACAACAAAAAATATGCTTTGTAAACTCTACATTGCTGAAGACAGAATATTCCAGTACCTTGAAAGTAACAACCCTTCTTCCTCCCCTCTTCTACCTTCCTACCTTTTCTTCTAGATTTTGCCATTTATGGACATATCCCTAAGTAATACATTTTTCAATATTGCATTTAATTTGAAATTTCAGTGAATGGAATCACACTGTCAGTATTCTTTCCAACTTGCTTCATCCCCTTAACACAGCATTCATAAGAAACAGCCATGTTTTGTTATCACAGAATGAATATAATATTCATTACTACTAAATTAATAAAACATAATTTATTTCTGCATTCTCTTCTCAATGAGCATTTGGGTTATTTCTAGTTCAAACAATGTTGTGGTTTGCAATGTTGTACCTGTCTCCTAGAATGTCTCTAGAGCAGTGCTATCTGAAAGAAAAACAAGGTGATTCACATGTGAGAGCCACATATGTAATTTTAAATTTTATTTCAGCTACATTAAAAAGTATGAGACAAAATTGATTTTAACGCTATATTTTATTTAAACCAATATATCCAAAATATTATCATTTTAACTTATAATCAATATTTTTAAATGAATTTAAATATTTTTAATTTTTTCATAATCTTAAAAATTCACTAAGTATTTATACTTTCATCACATGTCAGTGCAGTCTAGACATATTTCATGGACTCAATAACCACATGTGGCTAGTGGCTACTGCATTACACAACATAATAGTTGAGTATATGCCAAAAAGTAGGACTGCTGGGTCATAACATATGAACGTTTTCAACATCAATCAATAATGACCTTTTTTTTTTTCAGTTATGGTACCAATTTACACGTTGACCAGAAGCTTTTAAGAGTTCCTGTTATTCCATACCCAATACCCATGTCAACATGCCAGACCCATTAATTTTTACCAATCTTTTGGGTACATACTAACAATTCATTGTAGCTATAGTTCAAATTTTCATTTCTCTGGTTCCTCATGAGTTGTACAATCTCTTTGAGTGATTACCGGCTCTCTGTGTACCCCTTCTACGCCACCATGCCTGTCAACTGTTCCACCCATTTTCCTATTGGGTTGTTCATCATTTTCATATCAATTTTTAAGGGAGCTTATATATTCTGGATACTAATCTTTTCACTGTTACAAGTGCTGCAAATATTTTCTTCTATTCTGTAATTTCTCTTTCCACTGTCTTTAAGATACTGCTGATAATGAAATCTCTTTATTTTAATGTAATCAAATGTATTAATCTTTTTCCATATGAATTGTGGATTTTCTTTTTAAAAAATCATTTTCTACCCCAAGATTGTGAAGAAATTCTTCTATATTTTCTCCTAAAGTCTTTCTACGATTCTAGATTGACAGTTATTTTCTCTCATAATATTGAAGATTTTATTCCATTGTCCACTGAATACCATTTTGCTGTGGAAAAGTGAACTGTGGGTATTGTAGTTCCTTTGTATTAATCCATCTTTACTCTCTGGTTATTTTTAGACCTTTCTATGATTTTAGTGTTCTTCGGTTTCACTATGAAGGATGAATTTGTTTGTAGTGTTGTAAATTCATCGGGCTCCCTGAATCTGAAGTATGCATGAATGTTTCACCAATTAGGAAAAATTCTCAGTTATTATGAATTCAAAAATTGCTGATCCTCTCCTGTCCTTCTAGAACTCCAATCAGATATATGTTAGACCTTCACGCTCCACCATCCATGTCTCTTAACCTTTCATATTTCTACTCTTTGCCTCTCTACGTGCATTCTGGAAAGTTTCTTCAGCTCTATATTCCTATTCATGGATTTATCCCCTCTAATTAGCTTTCTCTTTAAGCCATCATGACAGCTCATGTCCCAAAGTGAGACTGTGCTGAGGCAGAGGGAGGAGAAAGCCTGAATTTAAAGGAGGCAGAATCAATGAAGCTGGGGAATGATGTTGTGGACTGAGTGAGCTATGTGAGGGAAAATGTCCAATAATGGGGTGCAGGCAGATGCACCCACCAATAGCTGGTGCTCATCAGTGTCATCAAAATCACAAAGATATGCCAACTACAAACAATAGATTAACAGAAGCTCTTGGAGAAACAATACTCTGTACAATAGAGTGGCCTGAGCAAGCATAAGAGTCCAAGCTGCCCAATTTTATATATTAACTTCAAGTTGGGAAACAAAAGAGCAAATAAATCAGCTGCAATGTGAACTCATTTGATGTATTAAGATTTGTTAAAATTCTACCAATATGTATTGGTATAAACCCTCTAGAACTGCGCTGTTCAATGCAATAGTCACTAGCCACATGTGACTACTCTAGTGAAATTATATGAAATGTAAAATTTGGTTCCCAGTCACACTAGCCACATTTTGAGTTCTCAGTAGCCACATGTGGGTAATAGCTAATGACTACTGTAGTACACAGCATGGATATAGAACACGTTGATCTTTGCAGGAAGTTCTAGAATTCTGCAGAAAAGATTGAACATCACTGCTATAGAAGCTGAAGAGCTCATTATTGATGAAGACAGTTGTAATTTTTTATTTTGTAGTCTTTGACTCATAGAAAAAAATCAGGCAAAACATAAGAAATAGCCTCATAACATGAGAAATAGCCTCATAACATGAGAAATAGCCTCAATAAAACCCAGACATTCCACTTCCTGCTGGGTTCAATACCCGGAGAGTGCCTTGTGCCACATTGGGAGAAATTCCTCAAAAAACAGGAGTAGAAAGAGCATAGGGATTGTTGCAAACATTGTGGAGAAGCTCCTGAAATTCCTCTGTCCTCTGACTTTGACTTCGTGGTTGACCCGCATTTTCCACCACCCTCCACCCCACCTCTGCAGTGTGGAAAATATTGTTCATATTTCATTCATTATACAGAATGGTTTGGCAAGAATAAGGCTTGACCAAGACGAACTTTTAATAATAAAGCCTGTAATAATATCCAAGGAAATGAGCAAATTGACCTAACCATCCAAATAAGGAACTCAAGGAGTTAGGGCTTTGAGTTATAAACTGGAAGGAAATTGTGAGACACTGAGCTTGCAGGGCCTATAATCCCTTCACGTCGGAGTTGACCAAGGCTGATTGCTCAATGCAAGGTGAAGTTAACACTGTCTGCAATCTCCAATGGATATCCTAAATAAACTCAAGTAGACTCAGAAAAAGTAGAGTTTGATACCATTTATGCAACATTTAAAAGCATGCAATGCAGTCTAGACAATTATGTTATTATGCAAAACAATACCAGAGATTGTTTTTTAATACAGTATATTCAATAAAAATAAAAACACTTGCGTGGTAATAAACGTCAGCTTCCAACAGTGGTGAGCTTTAAAGAGAGAGGAGGGAAGACATCAGGAAGGGAGCCAGCTTCAAATGTGTATGTTAATATTTCATTTTCTTTAAAAAAAAAACCAAATGCAGGGATGGCTACATGTTACAATAGTCTTACAGGACTATTGGTAGGTAGAGGTGTCCGTTACGTTTTTGTTTTTGTTTTTGTTTTTTAAAGACAGGGTTTCACTCTGTTGCCCAGGCTGGTCTTGAACTCATGGGCTCAAGCAATCCTCCCACCCCACCCTCCTGAGTAGCTGGGACTACAGGCAGACAACACCACGCCCGACTCTAGTTACATTATTCTTTGAATGTTTCTGTTTGTTTAAAAATTTTTCTGGCAAAAGAAAAGTTAAATAAAACAAATTCCACTTCTCCCCGTTAGTATTTGTATGATATTCAGCTTCCTTTTTTTCTTGTTGCAAACAGGTCTAATCTAGTACCTACTAGACGGGCAGTCATGAGAAGTTCAGAAGAGGAACTGTGCCGCACACAGAAGACAGCCACAAACCACTCAACGCACCCTCAGGGAGTCAGCCCACTGGAGGGCGCTCTCTGGTGAGCCCGGGGCACAGGGATATGTGGTGGTGCAGACCAGCCAATGGGACATGTGGTGCGCAGTCGCCACGCTTTGCTCTAAAGTATGAGGCCAGAGGTGGTCCATTTTCCTTGAGACTGGAACAGATTAGAGCAATGAAGCTGGGTCCTGGTGTTCCAGTTAAAACAGAAAGAGGGTTTGGATCTGTAAGCCTCTCTGCTTATTTTGGCTGGCCAGGTTTCCTATTTCCACATCTGTTCACAGGTCAGGGGAAGCAAAATATGTGGATGTAAATGTTTGCAGTGGTTCTAACACATCAGCACTTCAGGAAGCCAGATTCCGCCCTGCAGATCTATATGGGCTGACCGCCACCTGCAGGGACAGGCAGTCCGCCTGAGCGGACCAGAAATTGCTGAGAGAAGAGAGGTGAGTTGGGAATGGTTCCTGCCTTTTCCTCATCCACCTTCTATGGCACCTTTGGTCACTCAACTCAATCAAGTATCTTCTCTTCACTCCAACACTTCTGAACGCTGCCCTCCTTGCCACCCCTTATCTTCTGTTATCCCTAAAGTCATCATATCTGGGAAGATTCCTGTCTCTATCACTGCCTCACGACTGGCCTCCTCCTCCAGCCCTTCAGGGACCTCTCCCCGAGTCCTCAGTCTCACGTTCCACAGCCCCAGAGGCATTACTGGAATCCTCCCAACTCCTCCCCCACCCACACCCCTCCGCCCCTCCTCAACGATACCATCAACCAAGTTCTCAGGCACAGCACTCAAACATTCTCATGCTTTCCAGGACTCTGAGCTTGACTCTTTCCGTAACACATATTCTCGTCATATCCATGCCTATGATTTCAGTTTTCTTTATGAGCCAGTGACTTCTGAATCTGTACCTCCAACACAGATGTCTTCTCAGCATCCCAGACACATCCTCCCAACCAGTTCTGGACATGACTACCTGGAGAGTGTGCAGTCACTTCAGTTGCACCATGCTCAACACTGAGTCATTCTCTTTCTCCTCTCCAAACATGCTCATCTTGCATTCTCAAATTTAGCAAACTACCAGTGGCTCAGCCACCTAATCCTGACCCTAATTTTCTCCTCACTCCTACATTCAGTCGGTGACCATGTTCTGTTGATTTGACCTCTGACATAACTCAATGACCTCTTCCATTGCTGCCCTTTCCGCTTCTACATTCAGGAGCCGTCATCTATTGCTGGTACATAGAATAATCCTTCCCTAACTTGCTCTCCGCACTCCCTGACTCTGGTCTAACACTCTCTCAAGTGGTGGCTCCAGAGTTATGGCTGTAAAACGAAGCACTGATCATTTTATTCACCTACCTTAAAGCCTGTGTGCAGGAACAAACCCAAACTCCTTACTAAAACACTTATTATCTTTCCCTAATCACCAAAGAAATGCTAATGAAAACCACCATGAGGTATCACGTCACCCCACTTAAAATGGATTTCATAAAAAAGACAAGGAATAACAGATGCTGGCAAGGATATGGAGAAAGGGGAACCCTCATACACTCTTGGTGAGAATGTAAATTGTAACTCTCTATGGAAAACAGTATGGAGGTTCCTCAAAAAGCTAAAAATAGAACTACCATATGATCCAGAAATCTCACTACTGGGTATATATGCAAAAGAAAGGAAATCAATATATTGAAGAGATACCTGGACTCCCATGTTTATTGCAGCACTACTCACAAAAGCCAAAATATTGAATCAACCTAAGTGCTCATCAGGGAATGAATGGATAAAGAAAATGTGTATTATTCATCCATAAAAATGAACAGGACATGAGATCTTATATATTTGCAGCAACATGGATAGAACTGGAGGTTGTTATGTTAAATGACATAAGCTAGGCATGGAAAGACAAATATCACATGTTTTTACTCATATTTGGAAGCTTAAAAAGTGAATATCATGAAGATGAAGAGTAGAATGATGGTTAGCAGAATCCAAGAAATGTAGAGAAGTGGGGAGGGATGAAGAGAGGTTGATTGATGTGTACAAAAACATAGTTAGATAGAAGAAGTAAGACCTGGTGTGAACACTATTTCAAAACAGAAGAGAATAATTTAAATGTTCCCTGCATAAATAAAACATAAACGCTTAAGATAATGAATATCCCAATTACCCTGATTTGAAAATTAAACATTGTATGAATGAATCAAAATATCACGTGTCCCCAAATACGTGCACCTATTATGTGTCAAAAAATAAAATAAAATAAATAAGACCGTATCACTTAACCCCTGACAAAAACAGTGAACTCTAAGCCAGACTGCCAGGGATCAAATCCCAGCTTCCTGACTTATTAACTAAGGGACCTTAAGGTCATGTAAGTCTGTGCCTCATTTTCCCCATCTATGAATATAAATAGTGATTGCACAGGTATGATGTGTTGGCTGCCATTATTAACTCTCCAGTCTCACTTCTCACTGTTCCTCCACAAGTACCCTATGCTCTGTCCCTAAAATCACCAAGTTCTGTCATGACTACACACTGAAGTACTTGCTGGCTCATTTGCCTGGAATGCCTACCTTCCCCCTTGTAAGCCTGGATAACTCTAATTTAAAGCTTAAATATTACTTTCCCTGTGAAACCTTCCCTGATTTCTCCAATTCTGGTATATCTCTATCATACCACTCACAGTAAAATCTTATTATTTAGTCTCTACCCAACCCCCGCCTTCCTGACAGGAAGGAACCATGACTTCTCATCTTTGTTTTTCCAGCACTTTGCACAAAACCATATACATAGTAGATTCATGGTAGCTAATAGCATGAATAACTTAAAGTGGGGAACCTGGGCCTCAAAAATACGAATTGACTAGCTAACTCTTCTCAATACTTTTCCAATCTTCCATATAACAGCAGTGCCACAGCTAGAAAGAATGACAGGACGTAAAAATGCATTGAACTATATAACTAGAACCCAGAGCTGTCAAGGAATGCAACCAAGATCTTTCCACTACACCTGTTGCAACTAACAGAGTTTCTCATTCAAGATAGCACACTGCCTTGCAAGATCACATTAAAATGACAGTAAAAATATCTAAAAGTCCATCACCAGAAAGAAAGTGGGAGTAGTCACCAAGGGACAACAGATTTCAATAAATTTCTGGAAATAAAAAGCAATACTTACGGAGCTGACAAAAGATGAAACAAGGTAGAAGATGCTGGAGCCTATAAGACTGATGAGTGGGGGTAGGGGGCAGCTACAGAGGAAGACCTCTGTCCTGAACAGCCCCGGAGAGACTCCCAACTCAGAAATGCCAGGTGCTAGGGTGGGAGTGGGATGAAGAGCTGAAAACAAAGAGATCAATGAAAGTCTATATGTAGAGCAGTCGTCTTCAATGCATCTCCTACCTCCACCATGCACAGAATTCCTAGCAGGCTGGGGTACTGTAATAACCACCTCCCTACTCCAAACAAAGCACAAGGTTCTTCTCTTTGGGAGGGGTAAAACTGGGAAAAGCTATAGCAGCCAGTGTAGGGCATTTGGAGTTTTCTTGCTAAGGTTCAACTTCCTGCCCACTGTCCTTAAAGGAAAGCCTACATGTTGACAAGCTCCGCTTCCACACACAGATTCACAATCACCTTTTCCTATTGCCTCGTTCTCAAATATAACCAAACAACTAAAACGTCATTAGACACTTGAGGGAAGCCTATACTGTGAAATAAAAAGACCAATGCGAACAACCAGAAATGGGTAATTCAAAGGCAGAAGAGAAGGAGATCTCTAACTAATGTACTCAGAGAGATTTGAGACAATGTCACACAAAATAATAACAAAAGACTATTAATCTAAGAAACAATCTAAGAAAAGAGAAAAAATCATCAGAATGATTGAAAAATAATGTTTGGAAAATTTTCCGTCAGGCAGAACAAAAGAAAATCTTAATTTTAAAAAAAATATATAACACAGGGCTGGGTGCTATGGCTCACGCCTGTAACCCCAGCACTTTGGGAGGCCAAGGCAGGCAGATCACAAGGTCAGGAGTTCGAGACCAGCCTGGCCAATATGGTGAAACCTCATCTCTAATAAAAATACAAAAATACATTAGCTGGGCGTGGTAGTGGCCACCTGTAATCCCAGCTACTCAGGAGGCTGAGGCGGGAGAATCGCTTGAACCCAGGAGGTGGAGGTAGCAGTGAGCCAAAATCACACCACTGCCTGGGCAACAGAGCAAGACTCCATCTAAATATACATACACATATATGTGTGTGTGTATGTATATATGTATGTGTATATGTGTGTGTGTATATATATACACACACACACATATATATGACAAAAAGAACCAATCCAGAAATTTTGACTGGTAAAAAGTCCCAACGGAAAAGGGGAATATAGGAAAAAGGAGAATTGTTTTTAAAATAGTACTCCAAATCCCCAAGTTGAAAGACACAAGTCTTTAGACTGAAGAATCAACCAAGTACACTGCACAACAGAATGGATAGAGGAAGACTGATAGCTAGACAGATAGACAGACATATTGTGAAATTTGAAGATCCCCCCAAGGATAAAGAGAAAATGCTAAAAGCATCCAAAAAAGGTTTTAAAAAGTTGCCTACAGGAGAACAAGAACTAGATTGGTACGAGATCTCTCAACAGAAATCTTTGATTCTAAAAAGCGGTGGAACAAAGCCTTCAAACTCCTGAGAAAAAAATCAGTATCAACTTAGAATTGTGTACCGAGCCAAACTATCAATCAAGCATAAAATCAGGACAAAGACATTTTCAGACCTGGAAGGAATGAAAAATTTACTACCTTTTAATGAATATGCTTGATGATATAGTCCAGCAAAATAAAGCAATTCAAAAAGAAAGGATAAGACACAGGACCCAGGAAGCAATAGATCCAATGCAGGGGGTTAAACTTCCAACCTCCACCTCCCAGGCTCAAGGGATCCTCCCAGCCTCCTGAGTAGCTAGGTGCACACCAGCACACCCAGCAAGTTTATTTTTGTAGTGATTGAGTCTCACTATGTTGCCAAACTGGTCTCAAACTCCTGGGTTCAAGTGAATTCAAAGGAAACTAAGGAATTCAAAAAACTGAAAGGAATGTTTAAAGGCATAAACTCACAAAGAAAAAGAGATGACAGGATATCAAGGGTAGGAGAAAGAAAAAGAAAAAGATGAAAATATTCCAAAATTGATTGTGGTGGTGGCTGCACAACTCTCTGAATATACTAAAAGCTACGAGTTGCACATCTTAAATGAATAAATTGTATAGTCTATAAATTATACGTCAACAAATCTGTTTCAAGAAAAGACGAGAATGTGAGATGAGAAAATAGCAACAAAATTTCAGAAATTGAATGGCAGATGGACGAGTGATAAATAACCGGAGACCGCCCCCCCAAAAAAACCTGAATTCCAAGCTCACTGTAGAGAAAGCCTCAATGAAGCATCATTTACACTTTGGACGAAACAGAAGATATGGAATCCAGGGACCTTGGGAAATAGGAGTGAGGGGGGCGGAGATAGGAGGTTGACAAATTAAGAATCAGTGAAACCCTCGAATGCCCTCCTCCATGCCACACAATGGGACAGCTACCAGTGGTGTTTTTGTCATCACATTAACATAAACAGAAACACTGCATAAACCAAGATATCTGTAACTCTATGTGAGAAGGATGAGGGATGGGAAGTGCATATTTAGTATGGTGGGGGCCAAGGCAGTTAGATGGAAGAAAGTTAAAGCCTCGTCTTTTTTTAATGGGAAGTCAATAGTAAATGCCTAAAACTAAGTAATGAAGAAATAGCATTGCAAACAAATCATTTAGCAATATGGAAGAAAACATCACACTGCTTGAAAGTGATGGCCTTCAGGAAGTGAGACAGTGGTGGCGGTTGGAAGAGGGGAGGCAGAAGACTGCTTTTTTTTTTCTTTTTTTTTCTTTTTTTTGGAAACAGAGTCTTACTCTGTGCCCAGGTTGGAGTGCAGTGGCGCAATCTCAGCTCACTATAACCTCCGTCTCCTGGGTTCAAGCGATTCTCCTGCCTCAGCCTCCCAAGTAGCCGGGATTACAGGCATGCACCACCACACCCAGCTCATTTTCGTATCTTTAGTAGAGACAGGGTTTCACCATGTTGGCCAGGCTGGTCTCAAACTCCTGACCTCAAGTGATCACCTGCCTTGGCCTCCCAAAGTGCTGGGACTACAGGCGTGAACCACCATGCCCAGCCTCCCCCTCCTTTTCTAACAGCTTGAGATATAATTTTTTTAGTATAGTGCAGCATATATTTCATGAAAATATGATGTCAGCAAAGTGGAAGAAAGAACATCAACATTTTGAGTGTATGTCAACACAGACAATATGTAAAGAAACAAGAATTTTTCTGTATATGTGACTTTGTAGACCAAAGACAGTACTCTGTGTTATTCTAAGAGCAGTGACTATTTGGATAGTAACTGTTGTGATCAATAATTAATGCCACATGCCTATCCATTTAGGGATTATGTGTCTTCTCAAAGCCCTCGCAAATTGCTTTATCTGCCTTATAGGACTGAAATCACCACATCACATTTTTCATATTGCTGAAAAATGTCCAGCTCTGTATTGAGATATAATTTACATACTGTAAAGTTCACCCATTTAAAGTGTACAACTCATTGGGTTTTAGTTTATTCACAGAGCTGTGTAACGAACACCATAGTCTGATTTTAGATCATTTCATCATCCGATAAGAAATGTGATACTGCTGTTTTAATAACAAGCCTTGTAAGGCATGGTAAAATAAAATAAAATAAAAACTAAATTAAAAGAAAGAAACCATTAAGAGTGGTTTCCTCTAGGAAGGAGAACATGGGGTGTTTGGTGATGACATGAGAAATGGAGGTTTTCATTGTTGGCCTTTCTGTAATATTTTATGCTTCTTTAAAAACCATTTATGTGTGCTGTTTTGATTTTATAGTTTTCTTTAAAAGTTATAAAAATTCCTTAAACACAAACTTAATGGAAAGTCAGGGATTAAATTAGTGGCAGTGTTTGCCAAAGCCCTTTGGAAGTTGAAAGCGCTCTGCAGATTGGAGGAACTGTTGTCATTCCAGGATCACAGCAGAATTGGGTGGGGAAGAGATCACACAAGGTCAGCAACTTGGGAACTGGGACAGGGCCACATAACACCTGCTGGAAGGTGGCCACCAGCTGGGACGATGGGGCTGTCCCCACAACAAAGACCCCTTTTTGGCGATCCCTGGGACTCAGGGGCCAGTGAGCCTGTCTTTGGGGAAGATAAGGCAGAGGGCCAAACCTCAGGACACGTGAGTGTGGCATGTCCATGACCAGAGACCAAGGCCAGGTTTGTGACATGACAAGGTATCAATGATCTAAGTATTAATAGAAAGAGAACTGTGGCATCATCTCACCCAGAACCATCTCTCCCCAAATAGCAGGTTCCACTTTTCTTGAGATTAGGTCCATTTTATGTTTTACATTTTCCTTTACTTTTCAGAAAAATGGCCCCAAGTGGGACTGCCTTTTTTTAATTCCAAGGAACACCACCGGCCACATCAGCACTGTTCTTGCCTCTGCCTCCAAGCTCTGTTTCTCATCTGGCTGCCGAGAGAATTTGCTGTTGCTCTGCCAGCAAAATGTCTCTGGGAAGAAAGGAATGGAAAATGTGAGGAAATTTCCTTCCAAAATCTTAAAGAATCCTCGCTCAGCATAACCAGTGAGAATCAGCTGCGCAATAAACCACACCAGAAAAAAAGGAAAAGGCAATTATAATTCCTCAGTGCCTGGTGCCCATCCAGATTTACAGCAGGACCTCTCTTCATGGATCCCCAAAAGGTTACCATGTTGAGGGAGGGCTTCCCAAATGGGACCGAAGACATGAATCTCTTAGGCGAGGACCCTCACTGGGGAGTCCTGACACCCTGGAACCTGAATAAGGAATTTGAAGACTTGGACTTGGGGCTGGAAATGGTAAGGCTGTTCTCAACCTTCAGACCCTGATATGCCTGCCCAGTCATGACCATCTCTCACTTGTCCCTGGTATAAACCCCACCACCACCTGTTCCCAGGCCGTCAGAGGCACAGTCTTTAGGAACCCGCCAGGGGTATAACAAATACACCCCAGCAAAGCTTGTCTGTTTTTGTTGCTTTGTTGTTGTGTTTTTGTTTTTTGAGACAGGGTCTCACCCTGTCACCCAGGTTGGAGTGCAGTGGCACAATCAAGGCTTACTGTAGCCTCGACCTCCTGGCTCAAACAATCCTCCCACTTCAGCCTCCTGAGTAGCTGAATACAGGCATGCACCACCATGCCTAACTTTTTTTGTTTCATTAACAATCATTCATTCTTTTATTTAATTTTTTATTATACTTTAAGTTCTAGGGTACATATGTACAACATGCAGGTTTGTTACATATGTATACATGTGCTGTACCCATTAACTCGTCATTCACATTAGGTATTTTTCTCCTAATGCTATTCCTCTCCCCTCCCCGCACTGCACAACAGGTCCTGGTGTGTGATGTTCCCCACCCTGTGTCCAAGTGTTCTCATTGTTCATTTCCCAGCTATGAGTGAGAACATGCAGTGTTTGGTTTTCTGTCCTTGCAATAGTTTGCTCAGAATGATGGTTTCCAGCTTCATCCATGTCGCTACAAAGGACATGAACTCATCCTTTTTTATGGCTGCATAGTATTCCATGGTGTATATGTGCCACATTTTCTTAATCCAGTCTATTATTGATGGACATTTGGGTTGGTTCCAAGTCTTTGCTATTGTGAATAGTGCCGTAATAAACATACGTGTGCATGTGTGTCTTTATACTAGCATGATTTATACTCCTTTGGGCATATACCCAGTAATGGGATCGCTGGGTCAAATGGTATTTCTAGTTCTAGATCCTTGAGGAATCACCACACTGTCTTCCACAATGGTTGAACTAGTTTACATCCCACCAACAGTGTAAAAGTGTTCCTATTTCTCCACATCCTCTCCAGCATCTGTTGTTTCCTGACTTTAATGATTGCCATTTTAACTGGTATGAGATGGTATCTCATTGTGGTTTTGATTTGCATTTCTCTGATGGCCAGTGATGATGAGCATTTTTTCGTGTGCCTGTCGGCTGCATAAATGTCTTCTTTTGAGAAGTGTCTTTTCATATCCTTTGCCCACTTTTTGATGGAGTTGATTTTTTCTTGTAAATTTGTTTAAGTTCTTTGTAGATTCTGGGTATTAGCCCTTTGTTAGATGAGTAGATTGCAAACATTTTCTCCCATTCTGTAGGTTGCCTGTTCACTCTGATGGTAGTTTCTTTTGCTGTGCAGAAGCTCTTTAGTTTAATTAGATCCCATTTGTCTATTTGGGCTTTTGTTGCCATTGCTTTGGTGTTTTAGTCATGAAGTCCTTGCCCATGCCTAGGTCCTGAATGGTATTGCCTAGGTTTTCATGGTTTTAGGTCTAACATTTAAGTCATGCCTAACTAATTTTTAAATTTTTTGTAGAGACGTGGTCTCACTATGTTACCCAGGCTGGTCTCAAACTCCAGTCTTGAACTCCTGAGCTCAAGCAATCCTCCCACCTCAGCCTCCCAAAGTGCTAGGACTATAGGCATGAGCCACTGCACCTGACCTGCATTATTTTTTTAACCAGGACAACCAAGTAAAAGCTGTTATGAGAATGGGACATAGGAGAGGTAGATTTTTACTGGGAGGAAATTAAAACCCGGTAAGAGACCTTACAAGGAGGGCAGCCCTGATAAGGAAACGTGGAACCCTGCTTTAGGCAATACTGAGTGGAAGAAATAACTGAAGGAAATGGAACTTAAGCAATCCAATGTGGTAAATAACCGATAGAAAAGAGAAAATGATGCAATGACTGACAGCTCATTTTTTCTGTATTTTGTTTCATTCATTCACAGCCATTTTACTTGGAAATAAGAAAATGTATATGCGATATAAATATGCAAGTGAAGTACTGAGGACGATTTTCAGAATCTTGTTTGTAGATAATTACATCCAGGTGAGCCTCTTCTCCTGAATGTCACCTTGAATTATAAATGCCTCCCTCTCTTCTATCCTCTTAGGCAATGAGGATACTTGGTGCAGAAGTTTTGAAATCAGCCATATCTGGCTGAAAGTCCTGAATCTGCCACTGAGTGGCTGTGTGACCTTAGGAAAGTCCCTCCACCTCTCTAAGTTCAGTTTCTCCATCTGATTCATGGTAGTGGTAATGAGAGCTAACACTTTCCTGATCATTTTCTAGGTACCAATGTTGTAAACCATCTACATCGATCAGCTCTTTTCAACCTCATGACAAATTCATGTATATTGCTAAGGGTTGAATGGTATTCCCAAACATCTGCATGTTGAAATGCTAACCACCAGTAGCATAGAATGTGGCCTTATTTGGAAATAGGATTGTTGTGGAAGTAATTAGGTCATTTAAGATGACATTTTACTGGAATAGGATGAGCCCCTAATCCAACATGACAGGTATTTTTACAAAAACGGGAAATTTAGGCTGGGCGCAGTGGCTTATGCCTGTAATCCCAGCACTTTGGAGGCTAAGGCAGGCAGATCATGAGGTCAGGAGTTTGAGACCAGCCTGGAAAATATGGTGAAACCCTGTCTCTACTAAAAACACAAAAATTAGCCAGGTGTGGTGGTGTACACCTGTGATCCCAGCTACTCAGGAGGCTGAGGCAGGAGAATTTCTTGAACCCGGGAGGCAGAGGTTGCAGTGAGCTGAGATCATGCCACTGCACTCCAGCCCAGGCGACAGAGCAAAACTCTGTCTCAGAAAAACTAAAATAAAATTTAAAAATTTTTTTAAAAAAGGAAATTTGTACACAGAGACACACACATAGGGAGAATGCCACGTAAAGATTGAAACTATTTTGCCGCAAGCCAAGAACTCCCAGAAGCTAGGAGAGAGGCAGGAAACAGGTGTTTCCCTGGAGCCTTCAAAGGGAGCACAACCCTGCTGACACCCTGATCTTGGACTTCTAGCCTGCAGAGCTGGGACAATAAATTCCTGTTGGTTAAGCCACTTGGTCTGTGGTACTTTGTTATGGTAGCCCTAGCAAATACATACAGTCATGCATGGTATAACAGCATTTCCATCAGTGCAAATCATATGTTCAATGATGGTCCCATAGATAAACAGTACTGTATTTTTACCGTACCTTTTCTATGTTTAGATATGTTTGGATAAATACCTACCATTGTGCTATAACTGCCTACAGGATTCAGCACAGTAACATATCGTACAGGTTTGTAGCCTGGGCATAATAGACTATACCCAATAGCCTAGGCGTGTAGTGGGCTATAGCCACTAGGTTTGTATAAGTACACTTGTTGATGTGCATGCAATGGCAAAACCGCCTAATGACACATTTCTCAAAACATATCCCCTTTATTAAGCAACCTGTGACTATATATATAGTCAGCCCTCCATTTCCACAGTTCCACATTTGCAGATTTAATTAACCATAAATCAAGCATTCAGAAAAACAAAACAATAAAAAATACAAATTTGAAAAACTATACAGTATAGCAAGTACTTACATAGCATGTACATTGTATTAGGTATTATAAGTAATCTAGAAATGATTTAAAGTATAAGTGAGGATGTGCATAGGTTTTAAGCAAATACTAAGCCTCTTTTTTTTAATTTGAGAGAGAACCTCCTCTGTTGCCCAGGCTGGAGTGCAGTGGCACAATCTCAACTCACTGCAACCTCCACCTGCTGGGCTCAAGTGACCCTCTCTGCCTCAGGCTGCCAAGTACCTGGGATGCCAGGTGCTCACCACCACACCTGGCTAATGTTTGTATGTTTAGTAGAGACGAGGTTTTGCCATGTTGCCCAGACTGGTCTTGAATTCCTGGGCTCAATTGATCCAACTGCCTCAGCCTCCCGAAGTGTTGGGATTACAGGTTTGAGCCACTGTGCCTGGCCTAAGCCATTTTATATAAGGGACTTAAGCACTGATAGACTTTGATATCCATGGAAGATCCTGGAACCAATCCCCCCATAGATACTGAGGGATGACTGTATGTATATGTGTGTTATTACATTTCCGTTTTACAGATAAGAAAAACAAAACCCAAGAACTTAAGGTCACACAGTAAGTAAGTGAGCTGAGAATTAAACATGATCAAAACCTTTACCTTAACCCTTACATTACATGGTAGTGGTACTTCACTTGGTAGGATTGTCATAAAGACCAAGTGAGATAATTTATGCAAAATGTTTAGCTCTGTGACTAGTACACATTAAGCACTCAACACATTTAGCTACTATTGTTTGTTGTGGTGGTTCTATATCCAGAATTATACATTTAATATTCATCACAAATTCTGCAGTTGAGGTTGTATTATTCCTATATTATAGATTTTTAAAAAGTAAGACTCAGAATTAATGACATGACTGGGATTTCAAAGCAAGTTCTTGCTCCAAAGAACTGTCTTGTTCCAAATCCAAAGTAAACCACCCCTATTTTCTATTTATTAATCTCCTTCTAACTCTATTCTAGAAAAGAATTTCAATCTGCCCTTGTTGAAAAAATTCCAGACAAGCTAGATTGTGGTGGTTCTTTTGGAGGATTATGATGAGAGACAGGTGAAGAGGACCCCACCCCTGAGATGAAATGGGTCTGGCAGGCCTTGAAGCTGCTTGGATCTCTGCAGGTCTAAGTACTAGTTTATGTGAATTATAATAGAGTTAGGCCTGGCTAGAGGACCCTACCAGAGGATATAAACTAAAACCCATTATGCTACTAAAAATAAACTACCAGAATTGAGTCAGAGAAAAATCTCTCCATTAAACAGGGCTTGATGAAATTCTCACAAAAGTTCAACTCAAGACCCAAAAGACACAAGCAATGAGAAAAAGATAAACAAATTTGACTCAAATACAATTTTTAAAATATTTTTAAGCAGAGGAAACTCTAACTAAGGCATCATAGGCAAATGCAGCCTGGGAGTTGGCATTCGCAGTGAGTATGACCGACAAAGAAGTGGTATCTGGAAAACGTTTTTAAAGCTCTACAAGTCAGTAAAAATAAGAAAAACGGCTCATCAGGAAAAACTGGGCCCAGATGTCCAGGCCTCCACCATAAGATCACAGGAGGGTTTGCATTTCACATCCTGTTTCTCAAGAAATAGGGCCTACGCTTCTGTATTAGTCCTTTTTCACACTGCTATAAAGATACTACTCAAGACTGCGTAATTTGTAAAGGAAAGAGGTTTTTAATTGACTCACGGTTCCACTTGGCTGGGGAGGCCTCATGAAACGTATAATCATGGCGAAAAGGGAAGCAGCAGGGGAGAGATAGTGTGAGAGCGCAAGAAAAGCTACCATTTATAAAACCATCAGATCTCATGAAAACTCACTATCACGAGAACAGCATGGAGGAAACCACTCCCATAATCCAATCACTTCCCTCCCTCCACACATGGGGATTACAATTAGAGATGAGATTTGGGTGGGGACACAGAGCCAAACCTTATCACCGTCAACCGAGCAATCTGCTCCTAGGTGTACATACCCTAACCCTCCAGGAGACACGAATCAGAATGTTCCCTGCAGCATTATTTGCAATAGTGAGCAATAAAAACACTTAGATGGATAAACAAATGGTGGCATATTCGTAAAAATGAACTAGAGATAGTGATATCTGCATGGATAAATCTCATAAATATTCAATTTAAAAAAGCAAATGGCATTTATTATATCATTTACAGTATATAAAGTTTACAAAGATACAAAACAATGTTATATATTGTTTAGAGCTAACAGGATATGTGTAATCAATCTATGAATATATACAGAAACATGGTAACACCAACCTCAAACTAGATGGGAGGGCAGGTAATGGGATGGGGAGGGGATACAGGGAGTTTTAAATGCATTGTTTTAAATACCTTAAGCTAGATGGTGGGTGCATCGGTATCCATTAAATTATTCTCTAGGCTGGATGCAGTGGCTTATGCCTGCAATCCCAGCACTTTGGGAGGCCAAGGCGAGCAGATCACTTGAGGTCAGGAGTTCGAGACCAGCCTGGCAAACATGGTGAAACCCCGTCTCTACTAAAAATACAAAAATTAGCCAGGTGTGGTGGCATGTGCCTGTAATCCCAGCTACTCAGGAGGCTGAGGCAGGAGAATCCCTCGAATCCAGGAGGCAGAGGTTGCAGTGAGCCAAGATTATGCCACTGTACTCCAGTCTGGGCAACAGAGCAAGACTCCATCTCAAAAAAAAAAAAAAAAAAGGCCGGGGACAGTGGCTCACACCTGTAATCCCAGCACTTTGGGAGATAGAGGCGGGCGGATCGCTAGGTCAGGAGATCAAGACCATCTTGGCTAACACGGTGAAACCCCGTTTCTACTAAAAATACAAAAAAATTAGCCAGGCATGGTGGCGGGCGCCTGTAGTCCCAGCTACTCAAGAGGCTGAGGCAGGAGAATGGTGTGAACCCAGGAGGCGGAGCTTGCAGTGAGCCAAGATCACACCACCACACTCCAGCCTGGGCGACAGAGCAAGACTCCGTCTCAAAAAAAATAAAAATTAAAAAAAAAATAAATTATTCTCCAAACTTTTAGTAAGTCTGAAATTTCTCATAATTAAAAAAATGTAAAAACTTTTCTAATGAGAATTGTAGGGCCAGAGGCACAGAGGGTTCCTGGGGAAAGAATGTTCAATAAACGGCAAGCAGCACCTTTTTCCTGTGTCAAGTCTATTGGTCCTGCCAGGTGCCAGGAGCTGGAGGGTGATGAAAATGTTCAGACTCATCGCTGCCCTCAGACTGCTTGTGATCTAACTGGATAAGAATAAAATCAGTGGCAATGCCAGTCAAGAGTGAAGCAACAAGGCCACAACAATATATGGCAGTTGCTCACCAGTCACCAGCCCACAGGAGCAGAGGCTCCTGGGACATCTGGCCACAGAGAAGTCAACACAACTGGCCCCTAAGCTGCAAGCTTCTTGAAGACATTTGAGTCCCTGTTCCCTCCCTACCCACATCTCCTTACCTTTTATGGTTGGTTACATTTTTTGTTTTGTTTTGTTTTGTTTTAGAGACAGAGTCTCGCTATGTTGCCCAGGCTGGTCTCAAACTCCTGGGCTCAAGCAATCCTCTCTCATCAGCCTCCCGAGTGGCCAGGATTACAGGCACATGCCGTGCTGTTGGTGAAATTTTAATTTTTTATTTTTAATTACGATACATTTCAAGCGTATGAAAAGGCACAGATGTAATGAACACCCAAGGACATCCTAGACAACAGATGTTAACATCATTTGCATTTGTTTCAGATATATTTTGTAATATATCAACATAGATGGAGCAAATCCTCACACCCTGACCCCAAGTCTTCCCCTTCCTTCCCACTCCGAAGGGAACCACTGTCCTAACACTATTTATCTCTCCCATGCATACTTTTGGATCTATAAACACAGAATATTGTAAGACAATGTAGTAAAACAATGGATTTCACACTTTTTACCACACTCAATCCATGAAAAGCATTTTATACGTTGACCCTGTAAACATGCACACGCACACACACACACGTGTGCATATATGTAGACATATATACCTGTGTATGTGAGAACATATGTAATCTGAAACAAAATTTTCATGAAATAACACTCTTAACTACTTGCAGTACATTCCGATATTTTTTCTTTTTTTCTTTTTTTTTTGGAGACGGAGCCTTACTCTGTAGCCCAAACTGGAGTGCAGTGGTGCAATCTCGGCTCACTGCAACCTCCGCCCTCCAGGCTCAAGTGATTCTCGTGCCTCACCTTCCCGAGCAGCTGTGACTACAGGCACACACCACCACAACCAGTTAATTTTTTGTATTTTAGCAGAGATGGGGCTTCACTATGTTGCCCACGGTAAGTGCTGAGATTACAGGCATGAGCCACCGCGCCTGGCACTTTTATTTTTTTTCTTTTTGAGACAGAGTCTCGCTCTGTCACCCAGGCTGGAGTGCGGTGGCGTGATCTTGGCTCACTGCAAGCTCCACCGCCTGGGTTCATGTCATTCTCCTGCCTCAGCCTCTCGAGTAGCTGGGACTACAGGCACCAGCCACCATGCCTGGCTTTTTTTTTTAGTAGAGACAGGGTTTCACCGTGTTAGCCAGGATGGTCTCGATCTCCTGACCTCGTGATCCGCCTGCCTCGGTCTCCCAAAGTGCCATCGTGCCCGGCCCTTTTATTATTATTATTATTTTTTTTTTTTTTTTAAAGATAGTCTCACTCTGTTGCCTACGCTAGAGGGCAGTGGCATGATCTTGGCTCACTGCAACCTCTACTTCCTGGGTTCAAGCGATTCTCCTGCCTCAGCCTCCCCAGTAGCTGGGATTACTGGCATACCCCACTACTCCCAGCTAATTTTTGTATTTTTAGTAAAGATGGGGTTTCACCATGTTGTCCAGGCTGGTCTCAAACTCCTGACCTCAAGCAATCCACCTGCCTCAGCCTCCTGAGTAGCTGGGATTACAGGTGTGAGCCACCACACTCGGCCTGATATTTTCTTTCTATTCAAATTTTATTTTATGATGTTGGCAGAAACCCACTAAATTGATTTCATAACCTACAGATAATTAACAATTTTTTTTTTTTTTTTTTTTTTTTTTGAGATGGAGTCTCACTCTGTCACCCAGGCTAGAGTGCAGTGGCACGATCTCAGCTCACTGCAACCTCTGCCTCCCAGGCTCAAGTGATTCTCCTGCCTCAGCTCCTGAGCAGCTGGGACGACAGGCAAGTGCCACCATGCCCGGCTAATTTTTTGCGTTTTTAGTAGAGGCGGGGTTTCACCATGTTGGCCAGGCTGGTCTCAAACTCCTGACCTCAGGTGATACACCCGCCTTGCAAAGTGCTGGGGTTACAGGCATGAGCCACCATGCCTGGTCCATAATTAACAATTTGAATGAAAAATAGTTTTCCATTATAATCCTATTTTACAGCTTATTCTTTCACTTCTAATATTTTGAGAAACATCCATTTCGAACATGGAGATCTAGTTCGTTCATTTTAGCATATGCATGATACTTGATATTTTATTCTCTTATTTATGGATAATTAGATAATTTATATTTCATATATTTTCACTATTCCAAGATGTCCTACAGTGAATTTTCTTGCACATAAATACAAAAGTTTTTCTAGAATACATACCTGGAGTGAAGTTATTTGAGTTAAAGCTTGTACCTCTTCAACAGTAGTAAATAACTGTTAAATTTCCCAAGAAATTGGGGTATGAATTTACATTGCCTTCAGCACTAACAAAAAGTATTTCCCCCATCTTAACCATCACTTAGTGCTATTAGACCTTTTTTTTTTTGAGACGCAGTCTTGCTCTGTCACCCAGGCTGGAGTGCAGTGGTGCAATCTCAGCTCACTGCAACCTCTGCCTTCTGGGCTCAAGCTATTCTTGTGCCTCAGCCTCCCAAGTAGCTATGAATACAGGCAGGCCCCACCATGCCTGGCTAATTTTTGTTTTGGTTTGTTTTGTTTTGTTTTCGAGACAGAGTCTTACTCTGCCGCCCAGGCTAGAGTACAGTGGTGCGATCTCAGCTCACTGCAACCTCCGCCTCCCGGCTTCAAGTGATTCTCCTGCCTCAGCCTCCTGAGTAGCTGGGATTACAGGCGCCCGCCACCATGCCTGGCTAATTTTTGTATTTTTAGTAGAGACAGGGTTTCACCATGTTTGCCAGGCTGGTCTCAAACTCCTGACCTCAAGCGATCAGCCCGCCTTGGCCTCCCAAAGTGCTGGGATCATAGGCATGAGCCACCGCGCCCAGCCGTTGCTTTAAATTTTTGTCAATCTGATAGTGGGAAATGTTTTTTTCTTTTATTTTGCATTTCCCTCCTTACTAACAAAGTAAGCTGCTTTTCATGTGGCTATTGCCCCCTCAATCTTTTCTTTGAATTGCCCATTGGATTGCCTGTATCTTTAGCATTAATTTTTAAGAGTTTCAATATATTCTGCACACTGATTTTTATTAGCTATATATACTGCAAGTATCTTCCCATTTCATGAAGTCAGATTTATCAAATTTCTTTTTTGCCTATGCTGTCCAGTTTAAAACATTTTCCATATCCTGAAGTTATAATTAGTCTATATTTTCTTAACATTTTAAAATTTTACATTCTATACTTAGATTTTAATCCAGCTGGAATTGTGTATGTATGCATGTACACACGTGTGTATGTATAGTGAGGTGGGAATCCTATTTTTTCTTTTTTCATAGTTTATTGTTCAAGACCAATTTATTAAATATTCTTTCTTCATGCTGCTTTGAATGCTCCTTTTGTCATAAACCAAATTCTTAATATACATAAGTCTTTTTCTACACTCTCCAGTCTGTCCCACTGGCAGCTTTTCCTATTTCTATGCCAATATTACACTGTTTAAGTTTCTATAGCTTGTAAAATGTTTTGAAATCTGAGAGGGCATATTTCTCATTACCAGCATTATCATGATTAAGATTTTTGAAATTTATTACTGTTTCCTCTTTTATATGAATTTTTGGACCTATTTTGTCAAGTTCCGTGAAAAATTCTTGGGCATTTTTGTTGGAATTGAATTAACTTTGATTTGGACAAAAACTGACATTTTATGTATCAAGATTTTTTTCCATGAATATATTTTGTCTCCCAACTACCCGGTCTTGTTTTACGTCTTTCAAAAAATTGTTTTCATCTTTTCTTTAAAGGTCTTATCCTCATATTTCTTTCTAGAAGTTCATAGTGTTTTCACTGTATTTTTTATTGCTATATAATAGATGTGCATATTGTTTTTGTTGTTGCTATTGTTATTTTAAATGTTAGTCATAGGGACTAACAAGAAAGTGGACTCTACAGTCTCTACAGCAACACGGGAGTGGAGGAGGCAAAGTTCACTCTGACTCATTATGTTGACAGTGGCTGATCATCAGGCACGTTTAGTACCAAAGTTCTCGAACATGGATGCTTGAATGTACATCCTGCACGATTTCCTTGTAATGTTCTTTTTCCATCCCATGACTCTACTCAAATTCTCCATTCACTATCTCCCAAGGACCCTACTGGTACAGTATTCTCAGTTCCTTCCATTATCATGTTGTTATAATAGAAATGTTATTTTTGTATCCGAGGTAACCCAATTTGGGGTCTGCATTGTTTTTCCTTCATGATAATCCTAATGCTAGCTGGCGTATTTTATAAGGCAATATCAACTGTACTAAGTTCAGTGAGCTGAAATATGCAAGAACA
This sequence comes from Papio anubis, assembly GCF_008728515.1. Lineage (NCBI taxonomy): Eukaryota > Metazoa > Chordata > Mammalia > Primates > Cercopithecidae > Papio > Papio anubis. The sequence goes on from NC_044989.1 coordinate 69,616,617, forward strand.
AGATGTAAGCATTCTGTTTCCTCTTTCCAAGGCCTATACTTTGGAGTTTTTTACTTTGAGTTGCTTTTTTTAGCGGCTGGTGGAGATGTTGCTGAATTGTTGGTGTTGTGTGTTTGTGTTTTATTTTGGTGACCTGTTACCCTCAGTTTTAGTCTACTTATTTCTAAAATCTGAACATAAACACAAAAATGTTTTATTGTCAGTGTTACTCCCATTCCTTTTCATAATGTATTATTCTTTCATTGTGACTTTTTTGTTTTTTATTTATTTGTTGAAACAGAGTCTTGCTCTGTTGCCCAGGCTGGAGTGCAGTGGCACAATCACGGCTCCTTGCAGCCTTGACCTCCTGGGCTCATGTGACCCTCCCATGTCAGCCTACTGAGTAGCTGGGACTACAGGTGTATACCACAACACTAGCTAGTTTTTTATTTTTTGTAGAGACGGGGCCTCCATATGTCACCCAGACTGGTCTCCAACTCTTGGGCTCAATTGATCCTCCTGCCTCCTGCCTCGATCTCCCAAAGTGCTGGGATTATAGGTGTGAGCCACCACACCCAGCCTTTGTATCTGTTTAATGATTTAAACATCCCTGTCTTTGATGGTCTCTTTCAAAATGTTTTTCTATGATCCAGAGTTTGGGGTTGCTGACCTCCCTACAAGTGTCTGAAAACTCTTGTTTACGGTGGGTCTATCAGATATATTGTAATTTTTTACTGAAAGCTCATCTTCAACTGAGTTTGATTTTTCAATGGAAATGTTTTATGACCGGAGTGATTTTCCATCTATGTCAGCATGTATCCTCAGCAGTAACATTCATGGGCCCACTCTTCACATGCATCTCTTATTTTATGATGCTGGTAACTGAGAGACAGTATAAATTCAGTCTTCAAACCTCTCAAAGCATAAGCTTGGGATTTTACTTTCTCACAAAAGGATTTTATTTTTTCACCCAGAACCTAAGCACAAGCAAACTTTCCTGGCATCTTCCCGATTCAATGGGTGGATTTTTTGTCCTAGTCCCTCTTTCCCTAGGAGTTCAGTCCTGCAATTGCTCCAGTTTTCGCTTTCTTGTTTAGGCTCGTGCATGGCACTAGCCCAAGCCTCTGATTCTCATCTCTGCGTGGACCTTACGCCAGCCTAAGAACAGCACAGACAGACACATCCACACCCCAGGTCTGCTGTGGTGCTGCTCACCACTTCCAGCTATGTTTTTCCATTCCCTCTTCAGTCCCAGCAATTGGACTAATTTGGTTTCCTTTCATCCCGCATTTCTGTGTGTTTGGAGTAGGAGGGTTCCACATCAATCTGCTCCTCTCCAGCCCCCTTTTCCTCCACAGAGGCCCTGAAAACCAACCAGGCCTTAAAACCTCTGATAGAAACCAGAATCAGATGCCTGTGGGGTCTAGGGTAAACACTGCCTGCAGAAAGTATCTCCAGAATTTGGCTGAAATCTTTCTGGGAAGAAGAGACTGGGATTGTTTGATTATTAACTGGACAATTTCTTGCTTAACAATTACCTTTCTGTTCTTGTGCTGAAACAGAACCAGAAAGCTTCTTCCCTGCCAATTTCAGGGATGAGATCATCTTTTGCAAGGCCCTTGGAGAGACATTAAGTCAGGGATCTTTTGCAAAAGAAATGCATGTGGCATGTGAGATTTGAAAGAACTATGGGTCCTTTCCTTGACAAACAAACCCAATGGGGTTTTGTTGTTGTTGTTTTGGGTAGGAAGCTTCCCAGTTTTTTGTTTGTTTCTGCTTTTAAATAAAAATAGTGATGAGCCAGGGAGATTGGCCCTTTGTGGAGGGAACATGTACCTACATGGGTGCAGGCTGAAGAGTCACAGCTGAATACTCTGGCAGTATTTGAAATTGTTTCTTTCAAACAGGATTGGTGTACAAAGTCAAGAGGAAAGTCAGCAAGTATCTCGGGAAAGGACCATCATGGAAAACAGAGCCCAGATTTTAAAGTCCATGAGGGAGACACACACCTCACAGACTCTAAGTAATGGCTTTCTTCCACATAGACATGAATGTTTAAAGACCAGCGAACACCACCCCTATGCACTCAGGCCTAAGCTTAATCAACCCAAGGCTAAGTGTGCAGAAATCTTAATAGAATTCCTGGCTTTAGATTTACTGACATCTTCCCTCCATGGTCTTGCGCCAAGGAAAAGTTTGGGTAGTCTGTTATCCACACCTTGGTGTGAATTTAACCCAATGTATTATTTGTCCAAAGATGTTGTCTTTGAAGATTATAATCTCAGTGAGATAAAGATTTGCCTAAAATTATATAGTGCAGAGCAAGACCCTTCAACTCCAAATCCCAAGTTCTTTCCTTAGGGAAAACGGGATGGAGCCTTTTCGCTGGGCTATGAGGTCCAGCCAAGCCTGCAGTCTCATGCTTTCTCAGACTATGGGTATGACTGCTCTGAGCAAGCAGTGATGATAAACACGCCCAGGGTCCATTTCTGCCACCTCAGCCTCTGAATTCACGTCTCCCACAAATCACTTCTTTCCTCTAACAGACTTCTAATTCATGATAAAATGTTTTTAGGGAACCATTAGCCAATTCCTTGCTATCCCTTAGGGATCTTTCAGCATCCCGGGGAAACAACCAGAGGAATTTTCCTCAAACAATTTCATTTACATCAGTCCAAATCCCAATGTACTAAACTCTCAGCAGGGTGTTAATCTCACTAAGAGCTTCTGTAAAGTTGCTGGAACCCCATCCACAATTTCTGCTGACGGGTAGGTCTGTGGGCCCATGTTTGTAACGCATGACCCCACCTCATCCTGAGGTCAGCCAGAGCCAGCAGTCAAACCACATGAGGATTCACGTGCTTCATCCTTCACCAGATACCAGTTAGGAACAGATGAGGGCCGACAGAGAGATCCTGGAGGACAAGTAATGACCCCACAAAGGCAAAGACCCTCACAATTACAATGCATTTGGTGTTGACTGCTGCCACAGAAGTGGTTGTGAGGGTAGAGGGAACGAGCAAATGCATGAAGAGTAGCCACATGGTGAGAGCAATTAGGAACCATGTAACATGGTGTCTTAGTCTGTTTGGGCTGCTGTAACAAAATACCACAAGCTGGGTAATTTATGAACAACAGAAAATGTATTGCTCACGGTTCTGGAGGCTGAGAGGTCCAAGACTGTGGCACCAGCAGACTCAGTGTCTGGTGAGGGCTCTCCACCTTGTTACCGCGTCCTCACGTGGTGGAATGGGCGAGGCAGCTCCCTTCAGCCTCTTTTATAATGCCTCTAACCCCAATCATGAGGGCTCTGACCTCATGACCTAATCACTTTCCAAAAGGCCCACCTGTTAATACTATCACATTGGAGATTAGCATCCAACGCATGATTTTTAGGGGCATATCAACATTCAGGTCATAGCACGTGGAAAAGGCCGCCTGGCTTACCTCACTTTCCATTTTTCTCCAGATACTTCTTTTTTATTTTATTTTTGAAATAGGATCTCTCATTCTTCGCCTAGGCTGGAGTGCAGTGGTGCAATCACAGCTTATTTGCAACCTTGACCTCCCGGGCTCAGGTGGTCCTCCTACCTCAGCCTCCCAAGTAGCAGAAACTACAGGTGCATGCCACCATGCTCAGCTAATTTTTTGTATTTTTAGTAGACATGGTGTTTCACCATGTTGCCCAGGCTGGTCTTGAACTGCTAGACTCAAGCAATCCACCCACCTCGACCTCCTAAACTGCTGGGATTATAGGCATGAACCACCATGCCTGGCCTTCTCCAGATATTCCTGATTTTCCTCCTTATAACAGCTTAACTTACCACACCTGCCCTTTGCTCCTTCACTCGCAGGTGGAGATCTGCCTCCTCCGTCAGTGAAAAGATGATCACCCAAGAGGAGATCAGCTGGTACCCTTCCCTGTGCCAAGTCCTTGTTTCATCACTCGCTATCCCTTCCTTCTCATCTGCTATAAAGAAAACATGCCTCCTCCTTTCCAAAGCTGAGTCTTCCATGTCTTGTGTTGATCCTGAGGCCTTGGAACTCTGGGATTCTTCATCCATCATCCACTCTCCCTCTTTTGCATCTTCAATCTCTCCATCTCTGACAGGGCCTTCCTCTCTGCCTGCAAACGTACTCCAGGGTCTCCAATCCCAAATCCCTTTCCTCAATCCCAGTGTTCACTCTGGCTACTGCCTGGCTTCCCTCATTCTCTTCATAGTCCAACTTTTTGGAGGAGTCATCTAATACTTTCTCAAGCCTCATTCATCTCTCAGTTCACTATGCCCATCATATCGGGAATATTTTGAGAATTGCCCTTGGGAAACAGAGCTCTCAACTGCAAAATCGGATGTCCTAGTTCCAATTCCTTCTCTTGCAACATCTAGCATTGTCGACCATGTCCTCTCTATTGGTCATTGCCAAACACAACACAGATGGCACATACAAGCTCGTTGCTCTGCCCAAACCAGCCCATACCTCTATAAACAGTCCCCTCACTAACAAGGAATGGTGCAGTATAGAAGGGCCAGTAACAGAGAAAAGCTACCAGCACCAGAGAGAGGGAGCTATGTTGAGAAGAACCCCCACTCCAACAAGCTGGGGCCTGCATTGGAGGGTAAGGGTCAGGGAAATACACACCCCAACCCACTCGTTTCCTTCCAACACCCTCCTGCAGGGCTCCCCATTGGCTTGAACCCAACCAGAGTCCAGAAGGTGAGAGAGGCATTGCTGACAGCTCTAAAGCTGCTCCCCCCGGGCTGCCGAGCACAGTGAGAAGAGCTGGGAGTGGCAGATCTCGAGGTAAGCAGGAGGAAGCAGCATGCCCCACTCTTCCTACTGACTCTTCTCACTTGGTTTTTGTCACACTGACTCTTCTGGAAAAATCAGAGTGCCTCAAATGCAACACATCCAAAATAAAACTCATCTCCTCCCCTCACACTTTCGCCCACATTTCCAGTCTCCACTAACGGCAGGCACCTGTACTTCTTCACGGCCTTGACAGTCTTGCATTAGAGACGTCTCCTGGGAGTTTGTTAGAAATGGGGACTCTCAGGCCCTACCCAGACCTACTGGATCAGAATCTGCATTCTAATACCACACTCGGGGGCTCATGCACGCGTTAAAATCTGGAAGTGTTAGTTAAAGTACATTTCACAACCACTTCTCCTTTCCTTTTCACATTGTGTTAGCACATGCCAAAGTCAGAGGCTTAATATTAAAACAGAAAGAAGTGTCAGGCGCAGTGGCTCACGCCTGTAATCCCAGCACTTTGGGATGCCGAGGCGGGTGGATCACCTGAGGTCGGGGGTTTGAGACCAGCCTGACCAACATGGAGAAACCCCATCTCTACTAAAAATACAAAATTAGCTGGGCGTGGTGGCACATGCCTGTTAATTCCAGCTACTCAGGAGGCTGAGGCAGGAGAATCGCTTGAATCCAGGAGGCCGAGATCGCACCATTGCACTCCAGCCTGGGCAACAAGAGCAAAACTCCGTCTCAAAAAAAAAAAAAAAACCAGAAAGAATTACATTAATGGGGGCCTTTTGGAATCCTCCATAACCCCCATTTATTGCTTTGGACTTTGTCAGAGGATGCTGCTTTAAGGATTGTGTGCTTGTGGACTTGACTTTGTGCCTTCTTATTGTTTTATGAAATCCATACCTATCCCCTTGTTCCTTCTTGCCTTTACCCTTGGAGGATCATGAAAGGCACCTAGATTGCCCTTTTTGTGTAAAAAATAAAAGACTATGTTGAATATTCAAAATGAGAAGCCCATCATTTGAAAATGTTTCAGATGACATTTGCCATGTAGAAATACGTCACCCAGTTCAATTGTGTCGGGATTTGTATCTGTCCAAGTGTCAGTTTCCTCATCTACAAAACGGGGAAACCACAGTAACTCCTTTATAAGTGTCTATAAGGATTAAATGTGGCAAAATATGTAAAATATGCCCTCCAAATGGACAATGTTCAAATATTCATTGAATAAAAAAAGGAAGGTATTTAACACATCTGAGGTCAGGTGCGGTGGCTCACGCCTGTAATCCCAGCACTTTAGGAGGCCAAGGCAGGTGGATCACCTGAGGTCAGGCGTTCAAGACCACCTGGCCAATGTGGTGAAACCCAGTCTCTACTAAAAATAAAAAAATTAGCCAGGAGGTGGAGGTTACAATGAGCAGAGACTGCGCCACTGCACTCTAGCCTGAGAAACAGAGTGAGACTCCGTCTCAAAAAAATTAAATAAAATATCTGAGCTTCAGTTTACTCAAATGTAAAATGAAGACTATAATTCCAAGTTCAGTAAATGTTCATTCTTATACTCTCCCGCAGCCCACACACATGCTCACACACGTACATACACGCACGCTCATGTGTGGACACACACACAGGCATGCACACAGGCGCACACATGAGCACAAGCACGCACATACACATGCATGCACACAATCAAAACCACATGCACATACACCACGCACAGAACAGCAGGAACTCTAGCTGCTTTCCCCTCATGTCTCCTGCCCGGCTGCCTGCCCTCTGGAATCACTCTCCTGGATGGCCGCAGAGCCTCCACCCAACACAGCCACCGCTCTCCAGGTACCTCCCCTCCAACCCTCTTTCCACACCAGCCACAGTGAGCTTTCTAAAATACAACCCTGACTGTTTCATGCTTGCTTGAAACCCTCACACTGCAGCTGGGCCAAACCCATTCTACACCCCCATACACATTATGTCTCCTGCCTGGTCCCCCCTCCTCTGAGCACCCACAGCAGGGGACACAAACCTCTGATGTCACCCTGTCTTTCTCCCTTTAGACTGCAAGCGCTGCTCCAGGGCAAGGACCTGCCACATCTGATTTTGTGGTTTCAGTGTCCACTACCCCAAAGGCCAGAGCACAGCCAGGGCTCCAGAAACGCTGTTGCTAAATGCTGGTTACAGCAGAACATGAGAGGTGCTGCCCTCCCACCCACCCGGTCAACGCAGCCCCAGGATCCCCAGAGCGCACAAGAGACACGAATTCTACCAGAAGGACCTCATCGCCTCCTGTTCCCAATGGCAAAGTGAGCACCCGGACATTTTAGGCCTTGTCCTGTGAGTTTGGAACTGCAGCGCCGAGCACAGAATGCACAGTATGGTCCTCTCCAGATGCCGGCTCCTCTGTCTGCAGCAGCCCTTGAATGCCCCACCCAGAACTCCCTTGTTCAACCCTCCAGCCGTGCCTGTGCGGGGAGGCTCCTGAGCGATGCCCAACCCCTCCCTGCTGATCCCACACACATTTTCCTTCTCCTTCTTTCAAAGCAAAAAAACAACTGCCCTTTCCAAAAGTCAGGAATGCAGGGTGAGGGCGGGGGTTGCTTGACTGGAAATAAAGATCTAGACTCCCTTTCCATAGACTGAGCACGGCCCCATGAGCAGCACCTCCTGGGCACCCCACAGAGAGTAGGTCTGACCAAGATGCCACGTAGGTACCAGCATCACAGTGCCCCATGAGTGAATGGTCAAAGACAGTGAAATGAGCAGAGGTGGACGTGAGTCAAAGCAGGCTCTATCATCACTGCTGCCTGCAGGAAGAGGCCACAGCCTGTCCTCTCCATCTGCCTCCTCTATGACAGGTCCCATCAATGCAAATGCTGTAACACCAACATCGAATTTACATTTACCTAGAGTAAGCCTGCAGTGGCCTGACACTGTGCAAGAGAATTGGGAGAGGGATAGAGGGAGGCTCCAAACATGAGGCCTGACCAGGTTTCTGCCCTCAAGTATCTGTGAGCTCTACCCAGGACTGTGCAGCAAAGTGAAGCTAAAAGAATTAGACAACAAGGCTTTCCCTGGCGAGGCTTCTGTCTCACTGCAGGCGGGGCGTAAGGCCCACATGAGGGCAATGAAGATTCCTATGAGGCAAGATGGAACCAGGAGCCAGACTGCAAGCCGCAGACGCTGCCTGCTCGCGAACTTCAGAGGAGAAAGGGAAGTCAGGCAGGAGGAGCCAGGAAGGTTCATGAAGGGGCACCTGCAAGGATGGATGGGCTGGTAGGATGCGCTTTTCAGACAGGGGACAGCACATGCAAAGACACAGAAGTGTGATTTGTCATGTGTGTCTGCAGGAAAGACAGACTGTCCCCACGGACATGGACGCTTGCTCATGGCATTGGTTAGGACTTATTTTGACTGATGATTCACTTTGAAATCAGCCCTGCCAGGGCTCCATGTGGCTTAGGAGCCTGGATAGGGTAAGTCGTCTTCCTTGCCCAGCCGTGTAAACAAACCACAGAGCAAGGCCAAGCCACCAGGGCGAGTCAGAGCAAGGAGAGGGAAGGCAGCCGTAAGAACCACTGCGCTTTTCCTCTTCAGAGGCCAAGGAGAAACCCTGACCCTTCACACATATGCGCAACTTCACCATCTGTGTCTGAAAATGCTGAAATCAACACAAGTGGGAAAGACAGCTACCGGGAAAGGCAGGGGGAACTGCGCAGACCTGTGTCTGCTTATTTCTCCACCTCCTAACCTCTGTTGATTTGACTGATTGACCAAAGTTCCCTGCAAGACGAAATACCCAAAGCCAAAAAGAACTCAGTGTCTATTTAGCAAGTGTGGTGGGAAGCTTCTAAAATGACTGCCAGTAACCCCCAGCTCCTGGTATTTGTGCCCTGGTTAGTCTCCTCCCCTTGCATGGGGGCTAGACCTATGGACCTGCTTCTGATCAAGAGAATACAGCAAAATCATGCTTGGGGTGTAAAAGACTGACCACCCTCCCGCTCACACTCTCTCTGGCCCCTCCAGTGTGCCTGCTCTGGCTGCTACTGTGAGCTGCCCTACAGAGAGGCCCCCACGGCAGGGAACTGAGGTGGCCTCTGGCCAACAGTCAGCGATGAGCTGATTCTCTCCAACACTCAGCGAGTGCACTTGAAGGAGGATCCTGCCCTGGAGAGCCTTGAGATGACTGCAGCCCTGGCTGAGGCTTCAATTGCAGCTTGTGAGACCCTGAGCCAGAGAACTCTGTCAGGTCATTCTGTATTCCTAACCCACAGACACTGTGAGATAATAAATGTTATTTTGAACCACTAAGTTTCAGGGGAATTTGTTATGCAGCAAGAGATAACAAATACCTTTGAATCAGGTTTTCGGGTCTAATCAACAAGATCTTGTGTGTGCCTGAGCTAATGGCTTATGGCTGATAGGATCAGAAATGTCCCCAAATCTCAGTCTCTTCCCCATCTTCATTGTTAATTAGCATGTCTCCTAATGAGTTATATTTTTATTTTTATTTGAGACAGGGTCTTGCTCTGTCTCCCAGGCTGAAGTGCAGTAGTGCAATCAGGGCTCACTACAGCCTTGACTCCCTGAGCTCAAGTGATCCTCTCGCTTCAGCCTCCCGGCAGCTGGGACCACAAGCGCACATTACCATGCCTGGCTAATGTTTATATTTTTTGTAGAGACAGGGTCTCACTCTATTGCCCAGGCTGCTCTTGAATTCCTGGCCTCAAGTGATGCTCCAGAGTTGGCCTCTTAAAATGCTGGAATTACAGGCATGAGCCACCTTGCCTGGCCAAGAACTGCTTTATATTTTGTTTGTAGACGTGCCGGGTGAAGCAGAAATTTCTACATGACGCCAGACTTTTTCATATGTAGGCAGACACTACAAGTCCCTTTGGAGTAAAGCTTTCTCCTCACAGGAATCAGCGGACTCACAGTCCTAGGCTGGGGTCAGAGTCAACAACAGCTGACCAGGAAGGATGCTGGTTCATACGTCCTCCCCCAGGGAAGCTCCTGGTCCTGAGGAAGGGTGTGACAGAACCCTGGGTGCTTGACAAGGCTTTCCCCACCCTGAGACTCCTTGACAGGCAGTGTTCTGGAAAAGGGTAGAGCAGCGTGCCCTTGTCCCAAGGGCAGAGCCCAACCTCTTGTCCCAAATCTGGCAACATGGACAGGATGGTCTTCCCCCAAGATCAAAGCAGGAAAAGACACCAAGGACTCTGAAAAGGAACTTAGGAGGGAAGGAGAAAGGAGGTGCTTTGTTAGTTTTTGGAAGGGCGGGGGATGATGATCTGGACTTGATAAGGAAGCCGAGGGTGGTGGAGAAGCCTGGGCCCCCTGGACCTGGGGCTGAGACCAGAACCTTCCAAGACCCTCCCATTCCAGAGGGACGTGGAGCTCTGGGCACTCCCATCTTGGCAAGGTGTGAGACTTTGCAGGCCAGTGACAAAGCTTGTGAATGTGACCTCAGAGAGGTAACACGTAGAGCCCAGCATGGGACTTCATGAGTTCAGTTCTAGGCATAGAGCTTAAGGTGACATCCAAGCCAAATGTCCAATGCTTGAACAAACAAGCCTTGTAAGTATGAGGGTTCAAAACTGAAGATAAGGAGTTTTTTATTATGGTAACATACACATAACATAAAATTTACCATTTTAAGTCAGACAGGGTGGTAGATAGTTCCAATTACTCAGGAGGCTGAGGTGGGAAGATTGCTTAAGCCCAGGAGTTCGAGACTAGCCTGGGCAATATAGTGAGATTCCAGAGACCCTGTCTCAAAAAAAAGAAAAAAATACCATTTTAACCACTTTTAAGTGTATAGTTCAGTAGTGTTAGTATATTCACACTATTGTGCAACCGTCACTACCATCCACCTCCAGAACTCTTCATCTTGCCAAACTGAAAAGTCTGTCTGTACTCATTAAACAATAACTCCCCATTCCCCCCTCTCTCCAGCCCCTGGTAACCTCTCTTCTACCTTCTACTTTATTCTCTATGAATTTGCCTGTTCTAGATACCTCGTATAAGTGAAATCATACAATATTTGTCCTTGACAGACACAATATCTGTCTGACTTGTTTCATTTAGTATGATGTCTTCAAGGATCATCCATGTTGTACCATGTGTCAGAACTTCATTGCTTTTTCAGGCCGGGTGCAATGGCTCACACTTGTAATCCCCGCACTTTGGGAGGTCGAGGCGGGAGGATCACCTGAGGTCAGGAGTTCAAGACCAGCCTGGCCAACATGGTGAAACCTCGTCTCTACTAAAAATACAAAAATTGGCCGGGCACGGTGGCTCAAGCCTGTAATCCCAGCACTTTGGGAGGCTGAGGCGGGTGGATCACGAGGTCAGGAGATCGAGACTATCCTGGCTAACATGGTGAAACCCCGTCTCTACTAAAAAAAAATACAAAAAACTAGCCGGGCGTGGTGGCGGGCGCCTGTAGTCTCAGCTACTTGGGAGGCTGAGGCGGGAGAATGGCGTGAACCCGGGAGGCGGAGCTTGCAGTGAGCCGAGATCACGCCACTGCACTCCAGCCTGGGAGACACAGCATCTCAAAAAAAATAATAAAATAAAAAATAAATAAATAAATAAATAAAATACAAAAATTAGCCAGGCATGGTGGCGGTCACCTGTAGTCCCAGCTACACGGAGGCTGAGGCAGGTGAATTGCTTGAACCCAGAAGGCAGAGGTTGCAGTGAGCCAAGATGCCATTGCATTGTGCCATTGCACTCCAGCCTGGGCAACAGAGCAAAAACTCCGTCTCAAAAGAAACAAACAAACAAAAAACACTTCTATTCCATTGCATGCATACACACCTTTTGTTTATCCATACATCTGTTAATGGACATTTGGGTGGTTTCCACTTTCTGGCTATTATGAATAATGCTTCTATGAACATGGGTGCACAAATGTTTATTCAAGTCCCTGCTGTCAATTCCTTGGGGTATATACCGAGAAGTGGAATTGCCAGATCCTATGGTAATACTATGTTTAATTTTGGGTGAATCGCCAGACTGCTTTTCATATACACTGCACCATTTTACATTCCCACCAGCAATGCACAAGAATTCCAAATTCTCCACATCTATACACTTGTTTTGAGTTTACTTAAAAGAATGGCCATCTTAAGGAGTGTGAAGTGGTTTTTATTTGCATTTCCCCAGTGATTAGTGACGTTTAGTATTGTTTCATGTGCTTATTGGCCATTTGTATAAAAGATACGGATTTTTTTGAGTTGTCAGCAGATAGATGCCAATTAAAGTCATGGGTGGCACCCATGGCTGCTTTCCCATCCACTTATTACCTTCTCCTTCTTTCTTATTAACATCAGGACCCCTGATTTTGTTTTGGTCTGCACTGTGCCCAGCTAAATGACTCATTTCGTATGACACTCTTGTACCTAGGGCAGGCCACAGGACCTGGTTGTGAAACGGGGGTGGAAGGCACCAGGAGGCCTCCTGAGATAACCTTTACAAAATGTAACTGACTCAGTCGGCACCCTACCTTTGCCTCCTGCCCTTTTCCCTTTTTCTTCCTCCTGCCTGGAATGTAGATGTGATGCCTGAGGATGTGGCAGCCATCTTGCACCACAGGGAAAATAGCCACACATTAAAGATGGCAAAGCAGAATACAGAAGGGGCCTAATGAGCCCTGGACTTGGCTAGCCTGGAGACTCCCTGCTCCATTAGAAATTAACCTCCTATTTGTACTGGCCACTATTTGCTTGGTTTCTATTACATGCAGCTAAACACAATCCTAACTGGTTTATCCTAGAAGTGGATCTGCTCAGAATAAGCGTAGGGAATGGAAGGAGAAAATAACATGAGAGTGCTCTGTGAAATGCTGAGAGATAATACAAGGCAGAAAAGGGCCCAGTGTGGTGGCTCACACCTGTAACCCCAGCACTTTGGAAGGCTGAGGTGGGCGGATCACCTGAGGTCAGGAGTTCGAGACCAGCCTGACCAATATAGTAAAACCCCGTCTGTACTAAAAATACAAAAAAAAAAAAAAAAAAATTAGCCAGGCTAATTACAGGTGGGTGCCTATAATCCCAGCTATGCAGGAGGCTGAGGCAGGAGAATTGCTTGAACCCAGGAGGCAGAGGTTGCAGTGAGCTGAGATCACGCCATTGCACTCCAGCCTATGCAACAAGAGCAAAACTCCATCTCAAAAAAATAAATAAAGGAAGGAAGGAAGAAGAAGGCAGAAAAGGAGTCATTCATAGCAGGGGCTGACTATGAGCAACTATAATTAATGTGGAAAACATTACAGGCTATAAAAGCAAATAAATGAAGGACACAGAGTATTCCAGGAGAGAGTGTCAACATTGATGGGGGCCAGCCCCTCCACACCTGTGGGTGTTTCTCGTCAGGTGGAACAAGAGACTGAGAAAAGAAAGAGACACAGAGACCAAGTATAGAGAAAGAAAAGTGGGCCCAGTGGACTGGTGCTCAGCATATGGAGGACCCACGTTGGCACCGGAGGACCCACGCCGGCACCATCTCCGAGTTTCCTCAGTATTTATTGATCATCATCTCTACCATCTCAGAGAGGGGGATATGGCAGGACAATAGGGTAATAGTGGGGAGAGGGTCAGCAGGAGAACATGTGAACAAATGTCTCTGTGTCATAAACAAGGTTAAGAAAAGGTGCTGTACTTTGATGTGCATACACATAAACATCTTGGTACATTAAAGAGCAGTACTAGTCTCACCTGCAGCCTTAAGGTGGTTTTCTCCTATCTCAGTAAATAGAACATACACCGAGACATTCCATTGCCCAGGGATGAGCAGGAGACAGATGCCTTCCTCTATCTCAGCTGCAAAGAGGCCTTCCTCTTTTACTAATCCTCCTCAGCACAGACCCTTTACGGGTGTCGGGCTGGGGGATGGTCAGGTCTTTCCCTTTCCATGAGGCCATATCTCAGACTATCACATGGGGAGAAACCTTGGACAATATCTGGCTTTCCTAGGCAGAGGTCCCTGTGGCCTTCTACAGCGTATTGTGTCCCTGGGTACTTGAGATTAGAGAGTGGTGTTGAGTTTTAACAAGCATATTGCCTTCAAGCACTTGTTTAACAATGCACATCCTGCATAGCCCTAAATCCATTAAACCTTGAGTCAACACAGCACATGTCTCTATGAGCACAGGGTTGGGGCTAGGGTTACAGATTAAAAGCATCTCAAGGCAGAAGAGTTTTTCTTAATAGAGAACAAAATGGAGTCTCTTATGTCTACTTCTTTCTACATAGACACAGTAACAGTCTGATCTCTCTTTCTTTTCACCACAAACCTGCTGGAAGCTATAGAGACAGCCAGTAGGGGAGGCTCTGAAAAGAATGAATTCAACCAAAGGAGACCACTAGTCTCAGAAGAGTGTCAGGAAAGATCTGTACTGCCTAGGGTTGAGGGGTGAATGGGAGTGAGGAAAAAGGGAAAAGAGTTTAAGGAAGAGGAAGGGCAGGTGCTAACAAGGAGTGTGCAGCATGTACAGTCAAAGGAGGTGTTTTTTTAAATGAGAAGCCCATGACATGCTGATGGATAGAATCCAGAAGAGAGGCAGAGGCTGACAATTTAGCAGATAACACAGAACTGTCTCCTTCCACAACAATAGAATCCCCTGGCTTTTAAGTGGGCATTTAGTTAACCAACTAGAATCTACATAACCCAGCCTGCCATACAGCTAGGTTGCTCATGTGACTTATTTTGAGCCAATGATATCTCAGCAAAAGTTAGGTGTGCAATTTCAAAGCTATTTCCTTGAAGACATCTGCTATGGACACATCCTCTCCCTTCCTGTTGGCTGGTAAATTGCAGCAACTGCTTTTGACCTTCAGATTTTAAGCAGACAAATTGTACTGTATGAAAATAATACCTTTTTCATTGAGATGGGGTTTCACTATGTTGCACAGGCTGGTCTCCAACTTCTAGCCTCAAGTGATCCTCCTACTTTGGCCTCCCAAACTGAAAATAATATCTACATAAAAAGTAATTAAAATGAAATAGTGATCCTTCATTTATAACAATAAGGAAAGAAAAGAGTGGTTGCCATTTTTCAAGATCTATTTTGTAAAATAAAAAGCTGGTAAATTTTTATGAATCCCCAATTTTTTCCAAAATTTTCAGGGCTGAGAAATTAACAAGTCTGAGAACCATTGTATTCATTATCTATAGCTGTGTAACAAATTATTCCCAAATTTTGCAGTTGAAAATAGTAAACATTTATTTTCTCACAATTCCTGTGAGTCAAGACTCTGAACTGGTGTAGCTGGGTTCCTTGGGCTCAGGGTCTCTGATGAGACTACAGTTGGCTGGGATGTGGTCTCATCTGAAGGCTCACCTGAGGGAGGAGGGCTCACTTCCAAGCCCTTCATGTGGTTGTTGGCAGAATTCAGTTCTTTACAGGCTATTGAAACAAAGAACTCAGCTTCTTGCCTCATGAGTCTCTCCACAGGGCAGCTCACAACACAGTAACCAGCTTCCAGCAGAGTGAGCAGGTCAAAGAGCAGGAAAGGGCAAGCAAGATGGAAGACAGGGTCTTTTTAGTGGCCTACAGAGTCTCCTGCTGCCTGCTTCCTCCTCCCAGATGCAGGAGGGCCAGGTTTGGCAGGGTGGTGAGCCTTCTCCAGTGTGACAGGAAAAAAGGAGAGGCTAGGAGCCACCATGCCTCTTTGTGTAGGTGAGTTAATGGGAAGCTGAGGAATGGTGGACTGCTGGCTTTCATTTTCACCCCAAATTAGGGCAGCCACCCAGAATTGAGGGCAGGCAGTTGGGGAAGGGGGTGGTAGGCGATTTGAGAGGAATGGGGAGCTTTCAAATAGTAGGGTGGAGAACAGGAGACAGATGAGAGGAGAGAAAGCCATGGAAAGTGATGCTCTAGCTTGGACCCAAACCTGGAGAATTTTTAAACTCTGCACAAGCTGTACTTCAAGGATCCAGCAGTTTATGTCCATATGAGTTGATGCCTAAATTCACCCCAGAGTCAGATTTGCCCTTTTCTAGGAAAGCCATCTTGAGCGAAGCCAATGCCCACGTTATCCCTGAAGGTAACTGTGAAGCCTCCAGGAATCTGAACGCAGATGTTCCAGGCAGATATGAGCGCTGCCTGATCCAAGGGTGGGTGGAGGGAGGGAATGGACTGTGCTCCTGACATCCCCTGTGCCCAGCTGATACCCAAGTGTGTTGATAGCAGCGGTGGCTCTGTGGAGCCTGCAGGGCCCAGCGTGGGGCTGTCGCTGAGGATGGAGCTACTGTCCCTCTCCCTGTCCGCAACTGGATGAACCCCACTGTCAAGTGTCCTAGGCACAGACAGACCAAGGCACAGAAATGAGAGGATCTGAGTCCCGGGCTGTAGGAAAAAGGAATTTCCTCTTCTCTTTGGGCCTGGGGACAAAGTAAAGGCTGTCCCAAAGGTGAATGGAAGTCCTCATCCTCTCTCCTGAATATAGAGAGGCAGAGAGAGCCCTCTCTCTGGGGAGGAGACGATGGCAGCCACAACTCTGTGAGAGTCCCCATCTCCCCAAGGATGATCCTATGGCCCTAGCAGACACCACGCTGGGAGGTGGATTGCACCGCACTGCCCTGTGCTTGTCCAAGCCTCCAGGATGGTCCTGCTAAATATTTCAGCCTGATCTCAGCTGTGTTACAGGACTTTGGAGAAAAGCCTACTCATCCCCTTGCCCAGAATACCGGAAGGGACAGCAGTGTCCCTTTTCCGGCCCAGGGCAACCACGTGCTCACACGATGCAGAGGCCAGAGTCCAGAGCCCAGGACCACACACTACCAGTTCTTCTAAGACAGCAGGCTGAGGCAGGCCTGGGGAGTCGAGGCATACTGGAGCAGGGGGTGGGGCGGAGGAGGTTGGAGGTGAGGGTCCTGCGTGGGCAGGGGGCATGTGAAGTGGATTGAAATCGGAGCTTATATTAGCAGGTGACTGCTGAGGGTCACATGTACTGGTCAAGTAATTACAAGCTGGTCAGGCACTGGGGTGGGCGATGAGGGGGGCAGTCTAGACTGAGGCATGGTCAACCCATTTGTGCCTGCAGTTTTGTGTGACTGGGACACCCCACTGGCATCTCCTAGCGCAGCTCCTTTCAGATAGCTCTGCAGCCAGACCTCAGACAAGCTGCCAGTGCGGGTTAGAGGGAGATGTGGCCACCTGAGAGGCTGCGCGGCTTCCCTTTCTCCACCAGGGCCGTCGCTCCTGGAGCAAGAAGCCGGCATAAGTGAGACCTCGAGTTCCAAAGCGACCTCAGCACCAAGGAATTCCGCACTGTTTTGAATAGCCAGAACCAACTTCCAAATCAATGCAAAATCCACTCACCTAGGGGCCTCGTCTTAGCTTAGCCCTTGTCACCCCCAGCCCGGGACCCTGAGGTGACAGCAGCTCACCTCAGAGACGCCAACATTCTTTTCTGGTCCCTAATGCGCTGTGGACAGGGAAACAACCCAGCCTCGCTGACCTCAGCCATCTTCCTGTGCCAAAAAAGGGAAAGGAGCCAAAAGGAAGAGAGGCGGGTGAGACCACATTTTAAGGAGAAAGATATTTACAGATAGGCTCCCTCTCCTGCCTTCAACCCCTGAACTATAAAGCCTTGAAACGTTGCAATCTGCAGTCAAATGTCAGACACAAAACCTTCCGGCTGGAGGTGCAGCCGTGCCAGCTTCCTGAATTCTCTCCTCAAAGTCGGCTGCGTGGGGATTTAAACTCATTTAAACTGGTGGGCCTGGGACAGGCTGTAGCCACCAAAAACCAGGAAAGAGAGCGGGCGCGGGGCGTGCACCGCTGTAGGAGGGCTCTATGTGTGTGAATCCAGGCTCCGAGTCCGCACGCCCACCTGGGGCGGTGGTCCAGCCGCCAGGAACCCGCTTCCCAGCCGCTCCCCCTCACGCAGGAAGCCGGGACTCTGGGCCCAGCTCTCCCAGACCACGGCCACGTCCTGGTTCCAGCTACGGTGGCAGAAAGAAGCCACAGAAACCCAAAGGACAGGAGGGGAAACTGAGCTTTCCGCGTGGGTGCGGCTGCCCTTGACACCCGCTTGGGGGCTCCGGAGGGCGAGGCAGGGCGGCCCCGCGCTGAGGGTGGAAGCGTGAACCTCCCAGCAGAGCGAGCGGGGAGAGGCCGTCCGGAGAAATGCCCCGCTGGCCCGACTGTGGCCCTCGAGAAAGACGCCTGTCCCATGAGCACCGCCCCTTCTGTGGTCTCCAGACGCCCCCCTGGGATCACTGCGCGCCTCTGCAGCTTCCCCACTCCCGGTCCCAGAGCCACGCCCGGGTGTGCGGCTGACACAAGATACCTCAAGGCCGGAGCCCCTCTGCGACCCCTGCTTCCGAGGGCAGGGCCCCGGGCGCCTACAGCCTCTTCCGCACCGAACTCGGCGGGTGCGGGTCTGGAGGCGGGTCTGGGGCTCCTGGCATAGGTGGAAGTGGTGGCAGGTAGGAGGCGCTGAGGGGACACTACTGTCCCTGCCTTCCAGACAGCGTCCCGGGACGACTGTGCCGCCAGGGCCTAGAAAAGTGCCTGAAGCCCAGGGGCCGCTCTCTGAGGGAGAGGGGACCGATCTGGGTGAGATCAGAGAGCGGGCAGAGGAACTTGGAGGGGACCAACCCAGAGTGGGGGTTGCCCACAGGGTGTCCCTTGGGTCCTGCCCTAGACTGCGCTGGATGGGATTCTGCACACCCCACATTCCAGCCTCCCGGGGCCATTGACGCCCTGTGTTTGCAGGCATGGCGCGCCCGGCAGAGCGAGAAACGTAAGGAAGGGCACAGGGCCAGGACGCGTGGCCACCTCTTACTGCGCTTCCTCCCGACTCCCGGGGGCTTCGCCGCGTCTGTGCTCGTTCAGCCTGGGAAGGCGCTGCCCCCGTGTGGCCGCTGCCCGTCTCCGCAAGGCTGTCGTGCGGGGCGCTCCTCCGCTGTGACCAGCGCCTCTCTGTTCGTTTGTGTGACCCCGATCTCTGGCTCACACCCACCTGCGGTGGATATGGCGCGGGGGTGGGGGTCACAATAACACCACAAAGTAGCATTTTTCTGGTTCGGCTCCACCTGGAGAACTTTGGGTTCTGCGGACCCCCAAAATTCCAACCAATTACAGAGTAGTTCAGAAATTCCAGGAGTCTGGGCCACTGTGGCGGTCACCATCTTCTGCTGAGGGGCTGAGGAGCCCATTGCTGTCCCTCTCTTCCCAGTGCTCTCAGTGCTGAACTCCAGCATGCCCCTGGGGAAGGCCCCGCCACAAAGCCTGGCTGCTTCACGCTCCCTGGCTCGGGCATCCTCAAATCCCTCTTCCTCTCTGGCAGTCAGTGGTTTCTTTACATCAACTGGGGGCCCCTCAGCCCCCTCCTGCGGGATGCCCCCAAGGTTAGACTCTCCGATGAAGACCCCGCTCCATTTACACGGTGGTTTTGTTTTACATTTTTAAGCAACAGTTCTCTCAGATATTATTATCATTATTATTATTATTAACAGAGAAAGCATCATGTGGGTATAAAAGAAAAGGCAGAGAATGAGGACTAGACCCCAGCTCTGGTGTTCTCCAAGCAGCGCTGTGCCCCTGGGGGTCTCTTGGGTGACTCTGCTTAACAGGGGATCACCTGTTGAAATAGATGCCTGTGGTGTTCATGGCAGGGGACATGAGGATCTTTTAGTGAAGAAGAAAGTTTTAGTGGAAAGGAGATGGTGGAGCAGTGAATGAGAGGGTGACCCTGTGGTATGTGGTCCCAGCCCCACTCAGCGCAAGAACTGAGCCTGGTAGTACCTCAGGAGTAGCGCCTGTGGGGTGACCAGCTTGTGGGGCAAGGCGTGGGCCCTGAGGAGAGGGCACAACAGGTGCAGATGATTGCTAACCCAGACCGGCAAAAGACGTAATGGGCTTGTGCCCAAACACACACGCATAAACTCCTAGAAGCTTTGAGAAATGCCTGTGGCATTTGGAGTGGTGGAGGAGGACACCAACGTCCTGTTGTTATGAAGGATCCCAAAGCTGGGGGAATGAAGCCAACATATGGACCCACAGATTGGCTGCTGCTGGCGATAGTCAGAGGTCATGGGGATTCTGTCTGGGATCACTGGAGTCCTGATGCTCTGTCTACCTACATCATGCACATGTGACACCCTTGGAGTAGAACCAGTTTATTCACAGGGTAACCCTGGCAGTGGCATCCAAAGAGAATTCTGGAGCTTGCAGCTAGGAGGGACCCTCAGTACTCCCTGCTGGCTCTGGGGACCCCAGAGGGCAGTGAGGGGACAACAACTGAGAGGCCCTCCTGGGCTGCTCTGAGCTCCTGGGCAGGTCTAGAGAGGTGGCTGGATGTTCCAGAGGGAGGAAAAGGTGAGTGGCTTTGCCCAAGCTGGCTGGCGTTTCTGGTCACTCTATGTTCCTAGAGAAAGGATGCCTGAGAACACTCGAAGTCCTTAGGTCAGACCCAACGTATCTAAACAGACAGAGTCTTCCTAGAGACTCTGGGGAAACTATGAAGTGGGGGGTCACAGGAACTGTATCAGATGTGCCAGAATCTGGGATACAGGCACACAAGCTGGGTCGGTGATTCCTGAAGCCAGGTTACCCCAGCCTTTCCAGTGACACGATCCAGTCATAAGTCCCCTTTTGTGCTTCAGTTCCATAGAGTAGGGTTTTTGTTACCCATAACCAGAGGAGTCCTCTCACAACGCAGGATTTGTTAAGTCTTCCCACATAATTAGATATGGGCTAACAGGAAGTGGACATCTCAGGCAGTGGTAATCTGAAGGCTGCGGTGCTACTCAGAGAGGTGTGGTAGGTGCTGTGCAGGTTGTATTGGGAGTGTGAACTGAATTATCGTGGCAGTGTCTACTTCTGAATGCTGGGTGTGGCTGGCCCAGGAGACTCTGGACCCAGGAAAAGCCTGTTTTGCATTTTCTCCTACAGGTTGATCTCTCTTACAAACACTGAGTACCTCTCACCCCGCACTTCAAGATACCAGCACTTAACACTTAATTCTAGTGTATTGGGTGCCTGAAAACAGCCACATGCAATAATAAGACTCTCCCCAGTTCTAAATGGCATGAACTAGCTACACACAAAGAGAGGGAAGAGGCCCCTGTGGATTGAGGATTATTAAATATGAAGTATGTTTGTCAGGAAAAAAACCTTTGTTTATATAAACAGTAGAAGCGCCGCCATGGTAACCCTGTTGGGTTTGCTCTGCAGCCCATAAAGGCCTCAGAGCCAAATTACCACCTCCTTTTTCATTGCTAGCCTACATTTTTTAAAAAACATCTCCAGCCAAAATTCCATGATCTGCCTGCTTGGTTTCCAGGCTCAGAAAATATCATTTAAAAAGGACTTGGGAACCAGTTAGAACTGCTGCCAATGCTTCTAAATGAAAGCTCATTTCTCTCACACACACTCTTACACACAAAGACGCATTTTGTTTGCCAAACTACAGTATGCTTTTCCTTTTTTATGTAACCCAAGTTTCCTTGGGCCTCCCAAGCCTGCGGGGCCGATGAAATGACACTAACATGTGACTCACAGGAACCAGATCCCATGGGCTCCAGGTGTTTCTCCCACTTGCTTGCAAGGGCCTTGGCTCCTAGGAGGTCTCTGAGTCCTCTGGGTCGTATGCCTGGACATGGCCCTGAACAAATCCACTGCCAGACACGGGGCGGCTTGTCTCTGCAGCAGGGCCCAATAGGGCCCGCGTCACCTCTGTACTGTACCTGGAAGTCAGGGCACTTGATGATGGGTGAGGAGGGTGCTTTGAGGAGAACCCTTCACCTCCCTTTGTGCTACACTCAGGAAACACGCCCCAAACCAGTCCGCTGTGCCCACTGCCTCACAGGCATTGTCAGCAGATGATCTTAGCGTTTACTCACACGCCCCTGCCATCCAAAGATCCCGGCCACAGACCGCAGGGCTGGTCCCAGTGGTGGCAGGTGGACCTTCTCAGCGTTAAGCTTCCTCCTGTGGCTGAGGGCAAACTCATCATTCCAGCCCTGCAGGAAGCTCCTCAGGCCCTCACCCCAGGAAGTCTTTTGGGTGGCCAGGCAGCCCCATTCTGACATGTCCAAGCATGTCTGTTTCCACTTAGCCTCAAGTGGGATCCCTTCTCCATCCTCTCCATCCGAGACAGCCCATTCGAGAAGGCAGGGGGGAGAGCCACCCTCTCCGTGTGGCCGCCTGAGGCTGCCGAGAAGCCAAGCTGGGCCCGAGCTCTGGGGGAAAGGATTGCTCCACTCCAAGGGAAAACTAAATTGACATCAGATTATTTTCCTACATCTTTTCCCACTTTTTAATATTTGCCACATTGCATTCCACATTCCAATCTCCAAAAGGATGGGAGCGTTAATAATATAAAAGAAAGAAGTGAAATTAACTGGACTGTAGAACTTTTATTATTTTCAAGTATATAAAGCATGAGATTTACGGCTGAGCATAAAGCATGGCTTTGACTTGAAATGTTCTCCTAGAGATACATTAGGGAAACAGCCTGATAGGGAAGCAGACCTGTGGAGATACAGTGATGTTGCAATAAGCCAAGGTAAAGTTATTTACTGAGTTTGGTCAGTTTTGGTATTTCTCTGCTTCTCTTACTTGGCTTGCCATAGTTTTGCTTACTTTTCAACGTTTTTAAAGTTCTTCATTTAATAGAGAATTAGTAATGCTGTCTCTGTCTCTTGATTTTCTGCTTCCCATTCACATTTCTGATGAGTAAAACACCTTCCACATGTTACAGGTGTTCCATATGTTCCATATGTTCCATATATTACAGCATTAAAGGCCCTTTTATAGACATTCTTTCAGTGAATACGTGTGTAAGATCTTCATTTGCTTTTTTACACCTCAACTCAGGCTTCAATTCACACATTTCCAACTCAACCCAGGGTAGATGGGGAATCAAAGCGACTTTTAGATAAGGGCAAACTGGCTTATTCTGGTGTTTCAATCCAAACATAACACTGAGAAAATGACGTCTCTCTCTTTAGCTCTAGCACCAATTGAGGAGCAGGGAAAGAGAAGCTAAATAAAATTTTAGCATAAGTCCGGACTTTTACATCATTACTTTCTTCAAAGTGTTATAAATATATGAGCAACTATGTGCAAGGTACTTTTGCCTGTATTATTCCACTGAGATCCAGGTCTGCACGAGCACACAGTGCTCCCTCCCATACCAAGGTTTGAACAATAGATTTCAGTGGTTGTGTCCATGTATATAAAGAGAAAGTGGTTCCTAAACAAATTTCAATGAACATTTCCCCCTCCAGGAAGACAGAGAGTCGTGGCTACTGCACACTCTTGCCTAAGGTTGTACAATGGACGCAATAAAACTATGAGATCTAAAGACGATGTTTCGGCCAGGTGTGGTGGCTCTCACCTGTAATCCTAGCACTTTGGGAGGCCGAGGCAGGTGGATTGCCTGAGCTCAGGAGTTCAAGACCAGCCTGGCCAACATGGTGAAACTCTGTCTCTACTAAAAATACAAAAAAAAATTAGCCAGGCGTGGTGGCAGGCACCTGAAATCACAGGTACTTGGGAGGCTGAGGCATAAGAATCGCTTGAACCAGGGAGGTGGAGGTTTCAGTGAGCCAAGATCACGACACTGCACTTCAGCCTGAGTGACAGAGCGAGACCCTGTCTCAAAAACAAAAACAAAAAAAACCCCTACCTCTTAGCAAACCAAGAAGAAGAAGAAAAAAAAAAAAGTTCTTAACCTGATAAAGAGTATCTACAAAAGTCTACAGTAAATATAATGATAAAATGCTGAAAGCTTTCCTTTGAGATCAGGGACAAAACAAAGATGTTTCCATTACCATTTCAGTTCAAACTGTAATGGATGCCCTAGGCAGCACTGTGGAGCAATTTTTTTAAAATACATAAAGATTAGAAGAAAAGAAACAAGTGTGCTGTTATTCACAGGTAATATGAGTATATACCTAGAAAAATCCATTAGAATTAACAAGTAAGTTTAGCAAAGTTGCAGCAAACAAAAATCAGCATGCCAAATTTCATTGGATTTTCTATAACAGCAACAAACAGCTTTTAAAAATAATTTTAAGAACAACAGAAAATATCAAATACCTAGGAATAAATACAACAAAAGATGTGCAAAGTCTCTGAATTGTTTCCTGTGGCTGCTGAAACAAGTTACCACAAACTTGGTGACCTAAAAACTACAGAGATTTATTCTTTCACAGTTGTTCTGGAGGCCAGAAGTCCAAAGTCAGTATCACTGAGTGGATGCTGGTAGGGCCGCACTCCCTATGGAGGCTCTACAGGAAAAAGCTCTTTCTTGTCCCTTCCAGCTTCTGGTGGCTGCTGGCATTCCTTGGCTTGTGGCTGCATCCCTCCAGTTTCTACCTCTGTGGTTAATTGCTTTCTCCTTTTTGTGTCAAATCTCCTTCTGCCTCCCTCTTACAATGATACCTACAGGGCCCCACCCAAATAATCCAGGAAAATCTCCCCATCCCAAGATCCTTAACTCAATCACATCTGCAAATACTCTTTTCCATATAAGGTAACATTTACAAGGTCCCAGCATTAGGACCTGATATCTTTGGAAGTCATTATTTAGTCTACTACAGACTCTATGGATAAAAATTATAGAAATGTAGAGTCATTAATGAGATATATAAGCAGAGATGTGCTCAAACCATACGCGCAGCCTGGAAGGCTCAACATTGTAAAACTGCCAATTCTCCCCATATTCATCTATAAAATTAAGGTAATTCCAATAAAAACCTCAGCAGTTGTGTAACTTGACAAGCTGCTTCTAAAATCCTTATA
Source organism: Papio anubis (assembly GCF_008728515.1). NCBI lineage: Eukaryota > Metazoa > Chordata > Mammalia > Primates > Cercopithecidae > Papio > Papio anubis. Next base: position 69,641,119 of record NC_044989.1, read on the forward strand.
TAAATTGAAAAGAAAAAGAATAGCCAAGATATTCTTGAAGAAAAACAATAAGCAAAGGAGGGTTGCCCTACCAGATATCAAGACTTCTTATAAAGCTACATAATGGAGAGAGTGTTGAATTGGTATAGAGATAAATAGCCCATGGAAACAAACCCACTTATCAACACTTGATATGAGAGGTGACATTGCAGAGAAATTGGGAAAGGATGGGTTTTTTGATAAACATGCTGGGAAATAGGATATCTTCATTTAAAAAAAAAAAAAAAAAAGGTTTTTTTGTTTTTGTTTTTGTTTTTGTTTTTTTCTTTTTGAGACTGACTCGCTCTGTCGCCCAGGCTGGAGTGCAATGGCGTGATCTTCGCTCACTGCAACCTCTGCCTCTCAGATTCAAGCGATTCTTGTGCCTCAGTCTCCTGAGTAGCTAGGATTACCCGCACCCACCACTGTGCCTGGCTAATTTTTGTATTTTTAATAGAAGACAGAGTTTTGCAGTGTTGGCCAGGCTGGTCTCGAACTCCTGACCTCAAGAGATCTATCCACCTTGGCCTCCCAAAGTGCTGGGATTACAGGCATGAGCCACCATGCCCGGCCAAAAAAACACAAACAGACAAAGAAAAACAAACAAAAAAGGTAAAATGAATTCCTACATCATATCAAACTTAAAATCCATTTCAGGTGAACTAAAAATCCAAGGATGAAAGGAAAAGCTATAAGGGTTTTAGAAAACAATACAGGAGAATGTGTTTAAAACCTAGGAAGGATTCCTTGAACAAGTTACATAAAAACACAAATCATGAAGGGAAAATAGGTGATCAATCTGACTATATTAAAGTTAAGGATTTCTATACAATACCAAAAAAAGAATGAAAAGGCAGGTCACAAAGTGGAGAACATATTTGCAATACACAACAAAGAACTAGAATTCAGAATATGTAAAAAATCCCTCCAAGTTAAAAAGTAAACAATAAATCGGGCAACAGAGCAAGACTCCGTCTCAAAAAAAAACAAAAACAAAAACAAAAAAAACAATAAATCATCCAATTTTTAAAAACTGATTTTAAAAAGATTTGATTAGATTTATCACAAAAAAAAGCAGTCAATACACATATGAGAAAATGCTCAAATCATTAATAATCATGGAAATATAGGCCGGGTGTGGTGGCTCACGCCTGTAATCCCAGCACTTTGGGAGGCTGAGGTGGGCAGATCACGAGGTCAGGAGATTGAGACCATCCTGGCTAACATGGTGAAACCCCGTCTCTACTAAGAATACAAAAAATCAGCTGGCCGTGGTGGTGCTCACCTGTAGTCTCAGCTACTTGGGAGGCTGAGGCAGAAGAATCGCTTGAACCTGGGAGGCGGAGGTTGCAGTGAGCTGAGATTGTGCCACTGCACTCCAGCCTGGGTGACAGAGCGAGACTCCTCTCCAAAAAAAAAAAAAAGGAAATATAAATTAAAATCATAATGAGAGACAAGGATGTATTCATCTGGCAAAAGTTTTAAATGCAAATTGAAACTTTTATCATTTTATGGTAACAATTTTTGTCTCTAGTAATGCTTTTTTAAACTTTTTGTTTGAGACAAGGTCTTGCTCTGTTACCCAGGCTGGAGTGCAGGGGTACAATCATAGCTCACTGTAAACTCAAGCTCCTGGCACAAGTGATCCTTCTACCTCAGCCTCCTGAGTAGCTGGGACCACAGATGCACCACCACACCCACTTAAGGGTTTTGGTTTTTTGTTTGTTTTGTAGACATGGGGAACTCACTATGTGGCCCAGGCTGGTACAAACTCCTGGGCTCAAGCGATCCTCCTGCCTCAGCATCCCAAAGTGCTTGGATTACAGGCACGAGCCACTATATCCAGTCTCAAACTGTTTTTATTGTGGTAAAATATATATAACATAGAATTTGCCATTTTAACCATTCTTCAGTGTACAATTCAGTGGCATCAATTACATTCACAATGTGCAATGATCACCACTATTCATTTTCAAAAGTTTTCATCACCCAGCATGGTAACTGTATCTATTAAGCAATAACTCCCCATTTTTTTCCTCCTTCCAGCCTCTGGTAACCTCTAATTTACTGTCCCTATGAATTTGCCTATTGTAGATATTTTATATAAATGGAATTATATAATATTTGTTATTTAATGTCTGGCTTATTTCGCTTATGTTTTCAAGGTTCGGCTATGATGTGGAGTGTATCAGGACTTCACTCCTTTTTATGACTCAGTAGTATTCCATTGTGTGTACGTATCGCATTTCGTTTACTCATTCATTGTTGGACACTTGGGTTGTTTCCACTTTTGGCTGTTGTAATTCTGATACAAACATTGGTGTACAAATACCTAAGTTTCTGTTTTCAGTTCTATTGGGTATACACCTAGGAGTGGAACTGCTGGTTCGTATGGTAATTCCATGTTTAACTTCTTGAGAAGCTACTAAACTTTTCCATGGAAGATGCACTATTTCCAAATAAATCATTTTCACTTACAGCCTATCTCACCATATTCATGTAGCTCACCATCTTTCCTTGGGTTGGGATTTGCCTGGTGTACCTTTTTCTAGCCTTTCACATTCAACTTTTCTGTGTCCCTGTGTTTCAGATGTCTTCTATACTTGTTGTGATTATTACAAATGTACATGGATTTTCTAAATTCCATTTTTTTCTTCTGTCACTTTGGAAACTATATTCTCTAGTTATAATCTTTTAGTTTTCATAAAAGTTTAAATACCCATATTTAACTTCACAAAGTCACAAGTTATCTTTATCCTCTTGCCACATCACAAAAAGAGCCTTATTAACTCTGCTCATCTACTCCTAAGTTACAATATTATTGTCCAGCATTTTAGTTCATTATGGATTGTTTTATAGCTCCTAAAACATTACTGTTTTACAGTTAGTGCTTTAGACTTACCCTCATTTAAAAGTGTTTTCTTTTGTTTTCCTCACCATTCTTTTTTAAAGAGATGGGATCTTGCTATGTTGCTCAGGCTGGAGTGCAGTGGCTATTCACAGGCATGACCATAGTGCACTACAGCCTTGAACTCACTGCCTTAAGTGATCCTTCTGCCTCAGCCTCCTGAGTAAGTGGGACCACAGGTATGTGCCACCACACCCAGTCACTGTTCATTATGTTGCATCTTAAGCCTTTGTGGGATCATTTTCCATCACCTTAGCATTTATCTTTGGAAGATTTTAGTGAGAGTCCCAGTTTTTATTCATCAGATAACACATTTTCCCATCAGTCTTCAAATTCAGTTTCATGAATTATTTTTTCAGCACTTTGAAATAGTTCCATTGTCCTTGTTTCCACTGGTGCAGTTGGGAAATAAGCTGTCCGTTTAATAATTGACTTTTTGTGGGTAGTCTTATCTCTCTGGCTGCTTTTTAGATCTCTTCATCTTTTGTGTTCAGTTTCAAAACAATGTGTTTAAGAATGCAATTTCCTTTAATCAGCTTAAGATTTGTGAAGCACTCTAAATTCTAGGATTTGCCTTTAATCTGGCCTAGAAAATTCTCTAAAAAGTAAAGAAGCTTTGACTTTTTTCATTTTCTATCACTCTCTATAGTAAATGCTGCATTCTGGATTATTTCTTCAGACCTATCTTCTTGTTCACTAATTCTCTCTTCAGCTGGGCCTAATCTGTTCATCCATTCTAATTTCAATTGTTACATTTCATTCTCAGTCCTTCCTCACATCTGCCTTGTCTTTCTTTATTGTCTTATACCTTTGTCATATATTTGATTCCTCTTATTGCTTCTGATACAGTCAGCCCATTGTATCCATGGGTTCTACATCCATGGACTCAACCAACCATGGATCCAAAATATTTGTTTAAAAAAATATAAAATTACAACAATAAAAAATAATACCAATTTTTAAATACAGTACAACTATTTACATAGCATTTACATTGCACTGGGTGTTCCGTTTTGTTTAGAGACAGGGTCTTGTTCTGCCATCCAGGCTGGAGTGCAATGACACAATCATAGCTCACTGCAACCTTCAACTCCTAGGCTCAAACAATTCTCCTGTCCCAGCCCCCTGAGTAGGTAGGACTACAGGAACAAGCCACCGTGCCTGACTAATTTTTTTATTTTAGTTTTTCTAGAGATGGTGTCTCATTACGTTGCCCAGGCTAGTCTCAAGCTCCTGGACTCCAACAATCCTCCTGCCTCAGCCTCCCACAGCACTGGTGTTGCAGGTGTGAGCCACTATGCCTGGCTATATCAGGTATTATAAGTAATCTACAGATTGTAGAGATGGAAATAAAGCTTCCCTTCTTTCCTCTCTGAAGGTTTGCTGAAACGAGCTGATGACAGATTAACAGGAGAAAAGGCATACAAATTTCATACACACATGGACACAGGAATCCCACAAATATGAGACTGAAAGCAAGGACACATGGCTGAAACTCAAACACCCTCTTTATAAGGAAGAGGAAAAGGTTTCATCTTTATAAGGAAGAGGTTTCATCATGCTACTCAGATGGCATGCAGTTTAAAACTTATTAATTGAAGCCATGCTTGTAATCCCCGAGGACTCTGGGAGGCCAAGGCGGGAGGATTGCATTCCCGTAAGTATTCCAAGACATAATAGCTCAAAATCCAAAATCATACACATGGGAGATAAGATACTACAAATGATAGGATCAAATTTGCCAAGATAGCAAACATTTCAGTCAGTCCTCTCGCCTAAATGCCTCCCACCTCATGGGGAGCTGTAGGCAGTTTTGGAAGGGTAGTAACTAATTTCTAGGGGAAATGAATCAACCTGGGAGGCAGATATTATCTTATAAATGATTATCTTAGAAAACTGAAGATGATCAGCAAATTACAGGAAGGTGAGGGGTGGAACTACATTGTGAACAAAGGTTGTCTTATGCAAACAGTCTTTCAGGCTCTCAAAGCTGCTCTCAGAATAGATGAAAAGTCTATCTGGGCATGATGACAACTTTTAGTCTCTTTCTCTTCTCCACTGGTTTATCTTTCCTGGTTAGAAGACTCCTAGAAAGGGGGCTCTTAAGACAACTGCATTTCTTTGGAAAGCAGTTTCCCTTAGCCGTGTGAGATTCGCCCTCCTTTGAGTGGGGAGAATTGCATGAGGCCAGGAGTTTGAAACCAGCCTGGGCAGACATAGCAAGACCCCATCTCTACATAAAGGAAAAAAGTCAGGTGTGGTGGTATTCACCTGTAGTCCCAGCTATTCAGGAGGCTCAGGGCGTAGACACCTTGATATGTTTGCAGTCTTGGCAAATTTGGATCCCAGGTATCTTGATTCCCATGTATGATTTTGGATTTTGAGCTATTATGTCTTGGAATACTTATGGGAATGCAATCCTCCAGCCTTGGCCTCCCAGAGTCCTAGGGGATTACAAGCATGGCTTCAATTAATAAGTTTTAAACTGCATGCCATCTGAGTAGCATGATGAAACCTTGAGCTGTCCCACCCAGGACATGAAACACCCCTATGTCTGGTGTCTCACTCCTTATAATAATTACCTGTCTATTAATTCCTCACTTAGTAGCGAATCCACAATAAGAACCCAAAAAAAAAAGAAGTATAAACAGAGATTGCTACTATCTGTAGTTTCAGGTATCCACTGGGGGTCTTGGAATATATCCCTTGTGCACAAGAGGGGATGACTGTATATAAGACTTTTATATCAAGAGAGGTTATGATTGAGAGGAATAATGTAACACAGAAATGGACAGAGTAATTTGTGTAACTTCTATCTCCTCTTCTTGGGAAGAGGGTGAGTGTGTGTTCATTTCAAAAGGGATAGCTGCTCCATGACAGGCAGAACCATGATACTCTTTAGTCGGAGTCTGGCTGTCGCCTAGGCTGGAGTGCAGTGGCTGATCTCCACTCACTGCAAGCTCCGGCCCTGCCATGCCATTCTCCTGCCTTCAGCCCTGAGCAGTTGGGACTACGTGCCCGGCCACTCATGCCCAGCTAATTTCTTGTATTTTAGTAGAGATGGGTTTGTTTTTTCTTTTGGAAATTTAAACATGAGTTCAAGGGTGCCCAGATGTGGGCAAGTGAACCACAGACAATGTCTGCTGAATATTCTTTTTGAGACGGAGTCTCGGCTTTCTGCTCAGGCTGAGGGCAGTGGCCGGATCTCAACTCACTGCAGTCTGGGCCTCGGTTTACCATTTATTCTCCTGCCTCTAGTCTTCCCCGAGTAGGCTGGGACTATAGGCTTCACCACCTCTAGCTTGCTTTTGTATTTTTTAGTAGGAGACGGGTTTCACTGTTAGCCAGGATGGTCTCGATCTCCTGACCTCATGGCATCCCGCCTCGGCCTCCCAAGTGCTGGATTACAGGCTTGAGCCCACCGCTACCGAATCATCTATTCTATACTAATAAAAAATTAGCTGCATGTACTGGAGCATACCTGTGGTCCCAACAACTTGGAAGGCTGAAGTGGGAGGACAGCTTGAGCCTAGGAGGTCAAGGCTGCAGTGAGCTATGATCATGCCACTGCCTTCCAGCCTAGGCAACTGGAAGAGACCCTTTCTCAAAATAATAGTAATAAAAACAGCACTATCTTCTGATAGAACTAGGAATGCACAAACTAATTTATACAAATCTGTCCCTGCTAAGAAGACACAAATCATTTAAATTCCCAGTGTCATGTCAGCAAAGTCAATTCTGTATTCAAAGGCCAGCTTATTTTCACCACTTCAAGCAACAAAAAAAGATTACATATATGAAAAAGTTTCTAAATTAGTTTTTTTCAAACAAAGAAATGCTCTAAACTTTAGTAACACTACATGGGTCCAAGTTAACAACCAAGAACAAAAGATAGAAATCCTACAAAGATTCCCGACACTTCCTAGGTTTCTGCATAGCAGCAATGAAAGGAAATTAATAATAAATATTGGATTTACATTTTATTCAAAGGATAAATACAAAATTAAGAAAGAGTTCAAATTCAAAGCAAATATGCTTGATATTCCAAAACAATTCTACATACAAAGTACAATAGGAAAAAAACCAAAAGCCCCCATAAATTAGAGTGGCTAGACACATTCATGTCTAGCAGAAAGAAACTTGGAATTTAATGCAATGTTATTTCTCTCGCCTAGAAGCTAAAGCCTTAATTGTCCCAGATTTCTTCCATCTCCTTATGGGCATTACTTGAAGACAACAATGGAGCAAGCTTTTTAATGAACTTGCCATAGTAAAAAACCAGTAACAGATGCCACACTGGAAAGAGGACAACAATGTAACCTAAAAGGGAGCTACTGGCAGAAATAAAAACTAGTAATACTGATAACATCTAGACCTTTGCAGATGTTTAGAGTACTGTACAATCTTAAATTATTATTTATCAACCTTTGGGTCTCACAAATTAAGAATGTACTAGGTAAGAATCAAGGAGTTATACCCAGTTCACAATACTGTTTCCTTCACTTGCCCTTTAGATATAATGGATCTGGAATTCTCAATGAGTGTTACATGGTTTGGGAATTCTGGCAATTTTCCTTCCATGACCTCCCTATACTTATCTCCATTTCAAAATACACAAAGCTGAGTGCCAGAGGCAAAAATTAATTCCTAAAGATCCAAAGAGTATATAATACTTGTCAAATCTGATATATCTCGGCAGGACGCGGTGGCTCACGCCTGTAATCCCAGCACTTTGGGAGGCTGAGGAGGGCAGATCACTTGAGGTCAGGAGTTCGAGACCAGCCTGGCCAACATGGTGAAAACCCATCTCTACTAAAAGTACAAAAATTAGCTGGGCACGGTGGCACGCGCCTGCAGTCCCAGCTACTCCAGAGGTTGAGACAGAAGACTCACGTGAACCTGGAGGGAGACAGAGAGAGACCAAAGACTGGGCTGAATTCTACAAGCAGGCAAAACAGCACATCTATCCATTCAAATCACCCTGGCATAACTGTCTCCTGAAAAACATAGCAAGTACTATAACCACTAGGGATAGACTCTAGCCTGCTGTTCATAAAAGGATTCTGTAAGGGAATCTTTGCTCTATAATGAACAGACTGCTAGATATTACAGAAACTTTAGATTGTCTTGCTACTCACTGACCTTAAATATATTATTCCTCTTTTGCAACTATCAATTCACTTAAAAATTTTAATCATTGCATACCCTGTAAGCTTCCTATAAACAACATGTTATTGCAAAATGTTTAAAAAGATGTGAGAAAATATCTGTGGAGTGTGGTATCAGAAAAGGCAGAGCCCTTGTTTTATCTAATGATTCTTTCCCAAACTGGGAGGTTGGGGTAGAGACATGTGGCTTCTGGTAATACTTAGGCAGTGATTTCTTACTCTTAAAATCAACAGTAATGAATAAAGTTTTGACATGAGAAATGTTTACAACTAAAATAGACATTGACTACATTCTTAGTACAATTTTTAACATAACTACAAATGTGTATATGCTTCAAATATTAGCAAATTGCTTCAAAATGAAATTCTAAGTAAGTTTTTGGTAATTTATGCACAGTTCAGGCTTACTCACTGGAGTTAACAAGACATGAAGAAGAAATGACCAACTGGCTCAGTAAACTAAACATTCACTTCAAAAAACACAAAACTGAAACAAAGCAAAGATGAGTCTAAAATTTCCACCTCTCAAGAAGTGTAATTTAAACAAATACCAAAAGCTTTATTTAAGCAAAAACATATTCAACCACAGAACATTTGAAAAGCTAACAGGATCATTTCTACATTCATTCTGAAAACAGTGTAGTAAGAAAGGTAATTTGAGAATTTCCAAAGATGTTCTCGCTAGCCATTATTTATGGTATACAACATAACATTTTGATATCAAGCTATTACAGACTTAAAAGTTAGTATGGCATAATTTTACAATCGTGCTTTCACTATGATTTTTATTTTAACCCTGGATATTATCGGTTTGAAGCTAATATTATCAGTCCTACTTGTTGTCACTGTCACAGAGCTGAAGATATGTTTAAATTCATCAAGCTAGGAAGATACCAAAATATTAACAATCTTTAAGTATAGTGAGAAAAAACTGATTTAAGTGTTAACATTTCTAAACTTGAGACTCTAACAGTAAAAACAAAGCAATCTGAAACCTGTTTCCATGGGTAAAACACTCTGCCTGGTATTCTTGTACACAAAATTTACTAAATATGGGAATATCATAAAATGAAAATATCACTCCCTTCAATTTCTTTGGCCTTCACAAATTCAATGTGACTATGATCCTTTTCAATAATACTTTCAATGACATTGTGCTTCTTTAGAAAAAAATCACAAGTTGTAGCATACAATAGTTTACATTAGCTCTTTTGTTGCTATGGTATATCCTAATTTTTTTAAAAGGGAGAAAAAAACCCAAAGAACTTCTTAAAATGTTTGTTAAAGCAAACATTTCAGTTGGTTTCCTTTCTTTGAAGAATAGAAATAAATGTCAGAGGAGTATTACTAAGGAGCCAAAAACAAAACAAAACAAAACAAACAAGCAAAACAAAAACAAAAACAAAAAAAACTCCTTTCCTCCCATCCTCAGAACTAACTCAGAACAAGAGATCTGTATTCAAAAAGATAAAACAATCTCACCGCAGAAACTACCTCCTATGAAACCTAAGAGAGAAAACCTGTAATAGCTCTCTTAACCAACAGCCCCATCTGCACATCACCAAGCACCAGTTCTCTTTGGGTAGCAGTAATGCTTGTTTTTCATCTTTGCATATTAAGGACTGTTGTTTACAGATTTATGGGTCATTTGTAGCTTACTTTGCAAATACCTTTCACTTCTTATGAAACACAATATGCCCCCAAACATGGACCATTATTCAAGCAGACAAAATCACTCACTCACAGCACTTTAACAACCCACCTCCACTCCATCTTCCCATTCTCACACCCTATGCCTTCCAATGAACCTAGTCTTTGCTAGTGATGAGTCCACCTGGAGACAAACACTGCTTTAAAGATGATGTAATTTTCAATGCCTACCACAGTGACTTTCTCATAATAGGTATTAATAAACACTTGTTGACATAGTTATAATAAGCTAAAAACAGTTAACATTAATTTTTCTTTATCTTTTATTCTTACGGCATAGAATTTTTTTAAAAAGATTGAAAAACTGATTCCAATGTAATAATTATTTACTGGGCCACATGTTAGATGACAGACATGCCTCCCGGCCTAAAAAGAGCTCAGAGGGTAAGGAATTCTCAGTTATACATGAGTGAATTAAAACTTTAAATGTAGTACAAAAAAGAACTTTTTATATGAAGGATTCTTTATGTAGAGTATCTTTTTTGAAAAATCAGATTTTCTTATCCTATATTACACTGGTTTTAACTGGGCATGGTCACTTTAGTAGTGTGCCTCATTACAATGTCTCTTTTATGTTAAGAACTTATAAAAGCATTTAAAAATCACTACTCAAATGGGATAGAGAGTAAGAAGACAGGAGAGAAGGAGAAACCATGTTTTTTGTTTTGAGTCAGGAGGGTCTCACTCTGTCACTCAAGCTGAAGCACAGTGGCACAATCACAGCTCACAGTAGCCTCAAACTCCCAGGCTCAAGTGATCCTCCTACTTAAGCCTCCCAAGTTGCTGAGACTACAGGCGCAAGCCACCATGCCAAGTCAATTTAAAAAAAAAAAAAATTTTTTTTTTTTTTTTTTGAGACAGTCTTGCTCTGTTGCCAGGCTGGAGTGCAGTGGCGCGATCCTACCTCACTGCGACCTCCGTCTCCTGGGTTCAAACGATTCTCCTGCCTCAGTCTCCCATGTAGCTGGGACTACAGGCACGTGCCACCACGCCCAGCTAATTTTTGTATTTTTAGTAAAGACGGGGTTTCACCATGTTGGCCGGGATGGTCTCGCTCTCTTGACCTCGTGATCTGTCTGCCTCGGCCTCCCAAAGTATTGGGATTACAGGCGTGAGCCACAGCGTCCGGCCAAAAATATTTTTGTAGAGACCAGGTCTCACTATGTTGCCCAGGCTATTCTCAAAACTCTTGAGCTCAAGCAATCCTCCCACCTCGGCCTCCCAAAGTGGAGACTGGTATTACAGGCTGAGCCACTGCACCCGGCAGAGAATCCATGTTTGTTTGGAAAATATCACTTCTTTGTTCTTAATTTTGGTTTTCGATATTCAGTTTAGAACTTACCCTAGCTTTCAGTATGTGTGTGTGTGTGTGTGTACACATGTGCTTTATAGAAAGACACACAGAGAGGGACACAGAGATTATGCACGCTAATGATTGATTTCACACATTAGTTTTAACTTAGAATGCTGAATCAAACTTTAAACTATAAGAAATGCTACAAACCCACATGAATCATGTTTGTAAATAAGAAATGATACTATACACACACTAGCTGACTTACACAAAATAATCTTAGAAACAATTAAAGTAGATTAATATAGCTATAATAGCTATATATATATATATAATGTAAATAGTGACCTTATTTTATTCTTAAAAAGATCAGGTTTCTAGTCACCATGTATGAAAGTCCTTCCAAATTACCTCAAAATATAACAAATCTTTCTCTAACCCTAATACACAAGCAGAATTCTATGATTCTCTAGCAACAACAATAACTATTAGAAAATCTTAACCTCACCAAGAAGTTCAAATGAGAAAAGAAAGGAAGGAAAAGACTTAGCTTACTTAAATAATTGTGCTAAATAGCTTACCTTCACAATTTAAAAGTAAAAACTTTTGAAAAAGAAGGACTTCACCAAAAACAGACACACTCTCCTATAGCCCCGAAGATCTGGCCAGAAAAGCTCCATGAAGAAATCATTACTCACAATTTTGGGGATATCAAATAATAATATTCTACTTTAAATATTTTAATCCAAATTGTCAACTTCCATTTCTGACACCTATAAGCTGAACATACCCCAGTATCACTTTATTTATATCTTCTTTATTCCTAAATATATTTCAGGGGTAGAGCACGGAAAATACAGAGAGAAAAATACCTAGAATGTAATACTAAATTTGGTGGCTATCAGTGTAAAGCATACATACCTTTTTCTGAGCTTAGCCTACCACATATACTGGAAATGATGAGGTCAACGACCTGCAAATCTTCCAAACAATCACAAATAACTTCCAAACTGGCACTAAGGGACTAGTTTTACGCAACAATGCAGTGAAGGAAAGTTAAAATTAACTATAGGAAATTCTTCCTTGTGACAAAGTTGAAGAGAATACTGAATATGTCAGTATTAATTTAATAGCAGCTCTGTGTTGTGATTTTAAAGAACAAGATAAAATATGTCATTTAGCAGTCATTTAAAAAATAAAAGACTACAGATACAAGGAAATAAAAACCATTTTTAGGAGATGAAAACACAAAGAAGTAAGATACCCAATATGTACACATCCCATCTTCAAATTTAAAATCATATTGTCAGTTGTCGAAAGCAGCTCAAATTTAAAGTTTGTGCTACAAAATTGTGCAAATATGTTAAGAATTGGAGACCCACCAATGCACTACTATAATACTTTGCTTCCTAAATTTCTTCCACCTACAGGTAATAGACAACAAGTTTGAGAAACTAAGGCTAACCAAACTTAGATATAAATCCTACCAAGACAATTTTTCAGTTTTAAGTTTTACAGTTTGATTTAAAAACAAAACAGAAACAAATTTCAAAATAAATCACATCTTCTCTTTATATAACTTGGCAAAACCTTCCCTAACTGTCCAACTATGAGCATACAATGCCACTGGCTTTAGATACTCCAGTTAAATGCACTACTCTTTCACTGGTCTGAATGAAGTATGGTGAAACAAGCACAAATTTTTAGAAACATACTGTCTTCTCACATTGAAGTGGAGGGTCCAGAAATGCAACACCCAGCATTCTTTAAAGAAAATAATAGCTAAAATCTTTCTGATACAGATTCCAATAGATTCCATCATTCAAAGTCCTCCACAAATTACTGGAAAATATAAGAGGTAACTTCACAAAAATCACATATTGAGTGGAATAATTATAACTGATATATAAATAATGATTTACTAAAAAAGGCTTTAAGGGGTGATATTTTAAATCAAGATTTTAAATACAAAAGGTGTCTTGTGTTGCTTAATAGTACAGTTTCGTACATTTTGTACAGATATTCTTCACTCTACAGTCACAGATTTGGCAAGATTCCGTGGGAAATCAACCTGCAAAAATAAAAAAAAAAGGCAAGATTTGAGAGATTATACAGACTGGGGAAGGGAGGTTGCTATAAGCAAATTATTTTTGTTTATAAAAACAGAAAACAATACGATCATTAATCATCTTTATTACAGACTACAAAGAATTAGATTAGAAAATATAATCACATAATGTGTCCTGAAAAAAACTGAAATTGGTAAGGAAAAAGCATGCTAAAGCTGCCAGTTCACAAAGAAAGAGCTACTGTGGTCCTCTACAGAAGTAGTAGCCCTCATAGGGGTCAGTAAAAACAAAAGCACAATGTTTTGGTTGCCACAATGTCTGAGAAACCAGGAACGCTTAAAAAGTCTTCAATGTGTGGGACAGTTCCAAACAAAAAAGAACAGTCTTGCCAAATGCCAACAGCTGCCCTATTAAGAGGCATGGGGTTATATTAAGAAAACAGGTGGCGACTAGCCAAGGTGAGTCACAATCTTGAAGCTGAACCCCAAGTTCCTTCAAGTTCTATGGGTAAGAAGATGTTGTGATGTAACCTACAAATTGGGCCATGAAAATATAACAGGTGACAGATATTTCTCAAACACTATTGTTAAAAATTTAGGAGAAAAAAATCAGAATGTATCCAGGTAAAAAAACCATCCCAAGATTTCTGCAGTAGTAGATGACTTACATCATAGCCTCTCAGCACAGCAAGGTGGAAAGCCAGCAACTGTAAAGGGATCACGCTGAGAATGCCCTGCAAGCAGTCCACCGAGTGGGGCACCTTGATCGTTCTTTTTGTGTTCTTAATGGTCTCAGTATCCTCCTTATCACAAATTACCACAGGCCGCCCCTAGGAAAGAAAATCACACACATAGACAACATCATTGGTAGGCAAAGGCAGGGCTATAGCTTATGAATGTGCAAAAACTGCACTGCATAATCCACATGAAGCCTCACTGACAGACTTCTTTAAATTCCTATGTAATAAATCTGAATGTTATTACCTATAGTCAGGGAAACAGAAGCTTTATGGGATCCAGTAATTTGTTTAAACTCATGCAACTAAGAAATATCAGGCTTAGTACTTGATTGCAGGTTTGCCTAACTTCAAAGCTCAAGTTCATTACCACCACATTGTGCTTAGGGAATAATATCTTTTGGAATTTATATATAAAGCCAACTGATGTGAAGAAAACTCCATTATATAATATTAAAATAAAACCTAGATGTTAGATTTCCCCTGAAATATATCACGTGTATTTTTTTAAAATTTATTTTATTTATTTTTTTAGAGACAGGGTCTCACTCCTGGACTCAAGTGATCCTCCTGCCTCAGTCCCCAGAGTAGCTGGGACTACAGTCATGTGCAGCTGCACCCAGCTGAAATATATATTTTAAAATATTTTAAAATACATTTTTAAATGTTTTTAAAGTATTAAATTAAAAAGGAGCTGCATATGTTGACTGAAAGAAGACAGGATGTGGAGACCAAGACCTCAGTTCTGGTCTTGGTGCTGCTCAATACGAGATCTACGACATTGGTCTTCTCAAAACTCTAAGTATCTGGGTCAGGAGTGGTGGTTTACGCCTGCAATCCCAGCACTTCGGGGGGCTGAGGCAGGTAGATCACTTGAAGTCAGGAGTTCAACACCAGCCTGGCCAACATGAAACCCCATCTCTACCAAAAACACAGAATTAGCCAGGCGTACTGGAGTGCACCTGTAATCCTAGCTACTCAGGAGGCTGAGGCAGGAGAATTGCCTGAACCCAGGAGGCAGACGTTGCAGCGGGCCAAGATTGTGCCACTGCACTCCAGGCTGGGTGACAGAGCAAGACTCTATCTCAAAAAAAAAAAAACTCTAAGTATCTGATTCCTCACAAGTAAACCTCAAAGGCTGTATTCCAAAGTAAATGAGTTAACACGTGTAAACATGATTTGTAAGTCATTCAAATAAGCTAGCGTAACTCCCCTCTTTGATCCCCAAAGTGTTCTCACAGTCTCCCGACTTACCTGCCGAGCAACCACTTGCTGAAGAGCATTCTGACACTTGGCGTAAGTGTGATCTCTCATGATGATCATGATCACAGGCATCAATTTATCCACCAAAGCCAGAGGGCCATGTTTCAGTTCACCAGCAAGGATGCCTTCAGAGTGCATGTAAGTAATTTCTTTGATTTTCTAATAGGAAAGAACCAAATTTGTCTTCAGTCCACTTTTCAAAAATCCATGTTTAAGTAAATATTACACAAAGCATCTGATATGTCAAGTCACCGTCTATTTATCCGAAAGTATTAAAGGACCACTGATCTATAAATATATCTAACAAGTTAATAGATCGCTATTTCCATATTATCAACAAGTAATCCCAAGTTTTAAAGCTCCACAAGGAGTTCTTAAAGATTTTAGATTATCATGAACATATTCATATTTCTGGGTAACTTTTTTTTTTTTTTTTTTTTTTTAAAGACAGAGTCTTGTTCTATTGCCCAGGCTGGAGTACAGTGGTGTGATCTCAGCTCACTGCAACCTCCACCTCCTAGGTTCAAGTGATCTTCCCGCCTCAGGGGCCCAAGTAGCTGGGATTACAGGCATGTGCTACCACATCCAGCTAATGTTTTTGTATTATTACTAGAGATGGGGTTTCACCATGTTGGCCAGGCTGGTCTCAAACTTCTGACTTCAAGTGATCTACCTGCCATGTCCTCCCAAAGTGCTGGGATTATAGACGTGAGCCACTGTGCCCAGCCTGACCTCAATTAAATTTCTTATCTAGAGAATTTAATCTTTATTCATATCTGAACAAATTAACCCAAGTTACTTGCTAAATCCAAGTTTATCATGCTAAAATGTACTCTTTTTGATTTTCACTTCTGAATAGAGTTCTCTGTTGCACTTTCTCAAAGTAAACAGACCACAATGCATAAATATAGAAGCACTTTTAAAAGTTCTACCTATTTCATTCATTTAATGTAAAAGTATGACTATGTGTCAGGTCTGCAGGTCAATGGACTGATATTAATTAGAACTGAGAAAACTTACCAGTGCCCCTTCAAGACAAGTAGCATAATGATAGCCTCGTCCCATTATCAGAACTGACTTCTGATGATAAAGTTCTGTTGCTAGTTTCTGAATTTCATCATCCATGCTCAGTACTTCCTTAATCAAATCTAAGAAGTAATATTAGCAAAAAAGGACAGTAAACCAAACAAATAAAATAACAATACATTGGTAGCAACCAACAAAAGACCACTGTTTCTATTCCTCTGTGCTATCAATCAGTATGGGTTTTTTTTAATACATCGGAGCAAAAGTAGAAAGATCTTATTGACTTGCTTCAAGGATAAGAAGAGAATTTTATCTATTACCCACTCCCTTAGGACAACAAAAGTATAACATATGAGTATCTTTGTACCAGGCAGCCGTTTCAATCCAAGCATGATCTCTTTGCGTCTTTCTTGCATGGAGATCCGATCATCACACATCATAAGGGCGAACATCACAAGGGATACAAACTGGCTGGTATAAGCCTGAAACATCACAAAAAAGCAAGACAATTAGTTGCAGCCGCATCTTAAGAATTTAGAACTTTTAATTTTAAAAAGCTGAAAATAAAATTCCCTTTGGTTTTATGGTATACATTCTCTATCTTTTAAAACTACGTTAGGGCCAAGCACAGTGGCTCACGCCTATAATCTTAGCACTTTGGAAGGTTGGGTGGGTGGATCGCTTGAGCTTAGGAGTTCAAGACCAGCCTGGGCAACGTAGCAAAACCCTGTCTCTAAAAAAAATTAAAAAATTAGCTGGGTGTGGTGGTGCACACCTGTGGTCCCAGCTACTCAGGAGGATCACTTGAGCCCAGGAGGCAGAGGTTGCAGTGAGCCAGGATCGCACCACGGCATTGCAGCCTGGGACAGAGGGAGGCCCTGTCTCCAAAAAACAAAAATGAAATAAATAAATAAATATAACTACCTTAGTAACAGTGAACTGAATCAGTACTTAGGAAATCACTATTCTCCTTTTCTGAATTTTGAACAAATGATTTAACCTTTATTTCTTAGATACAAAAGCCAAACACCTTATAAATTCACTGAATGCTTATAAAATTCCTAATATCCCTAAGAAAGGAAGGAAAAGATGAGTAAATCAGCATGTGCCTAACCAAATTTAGTTTTTGGTGTAAGTCAAAACGCAAGTGCTTGATAAACTCTCCTTGGAGTACTTGCACTGGTATTGTTGGATTTTTTTTTTTTTTAATTGCTTTTTGATTCTCACCTTTGCCTATTGGCTGTCCCTCACTCCCAGTTTTATTTTTTAAGTTTGGCATTAAAAAAAAAAAAAAGGAAAGAAAGTACAATTGTAGAAAAGTAAACAAATAATAATCTTTAATCTCATCTGTTAATATAAATAATTACATTAATAATATGCTATTAACACTTGTGAATATTGCCTTAAAGTTTTTACTGTTTTTCTTTTTCTTTACACAGTTAAGAAAATTATCAGCAGGTACAATTTTATAACTTGTTTTCACTCGTAAATAATAGTACAAGTGTATTCCCAAAACTGAACTGTCAAGTTATATTATAACCTTGGTAAGTTTTCATCTCTTTAGGCCTCAGATACCCCATCTGTTAAATGCACCTGACACTTATAAGATTATCATGACAATTAAATGAGACAAATGTAACACATTCAGTTCTGTATAATACCTGGATATACAGGCTCAAAATGTACTATAAATTTTACTGATGACAGCTTGAACTAAAAGACAATTATTTTCTTAGGATACAGAATTGTACATATTTTAAAACTCACAATCCTACTGGCAAGACTATTTTCATTCTTACTAACTTTATGTGAATGTGAGATGCGCCTGGTTTGTCAAGTACTGTGAAATATTGAGAGTTATCTCTTTAGTAAATTTTTACCATTTTGACTGCTGGACAATGAACCTTTACTACTATTTTAACATACCTATCTTGAATCCTAAAACTAAGCTCTTTTTTCATGTTTGTTGACCATTTATATTTTCTCTTTTGACAATGACTTTGTTGTTCTTCACCTGTTTTTCAACTTGAGTTTTTTTCAAATTGGTTTTAAGAAGGTAGTTATTGTTACGTCTCAAATATTTTTTCTCATCATGGACTGACCTTTTATATCGGTGTTGACATAATTTTGAGACTCAGATAATCCTTCCATATCCTAACATAAGCTAAGTATTATTAAATGTTCTTACCTCTGTTGTTTTCATTGTTCCTTTTTATTTTTTTAGTCTGTTTGAAATTAATTTTAGTGCAAGTTGAAGGAACACTATCCTGAGATATGTCATTTCTTTACAAAACAATCTTTCCATTTAAAAATATAGTATTTTCTTCAATTTGTGCTAGGAATTTAATGCAATTTACCTCTATTTATCACTTTGGCCACACACTCTAAATTTTTACCTCTATTATTCATTGTTTACTTTTTTCTAGTAAGTCTTTTTTTGTGGGCAGGTGGGGGGACACAGTTGTGCTCTTATTGCCCAGGCTGGATTGCAATGGTGTGATCTTGGTTCACTGCAACCTCAGTCTCTTGGGTTCAAGTGATTCTCCTGCCTCAGCCATCCCAAGTAGCTGGGATCACAGGCACCCACCATGATGCCCAGCTAATTTTCTTGTATTTTTTTAGTAGAGACAGGGTTTCACTATGTTGGCCAGGCTGGTCTTGAACTCCTGTCCTCAAGTGATCCGTCCACCTTGGCCTCCCAAAGTGCTGGGATTACAAGCGTGAGCCACCACGCCCGGCCTCTAGTAAGTTTTTCTTAATGGTAGTTCTGATTTTTTTTTAATCCAATAGTTATTAAGAAAAACATTTTTATGTTTCAGATATTTGAGGCTTTTACTTACATCTCTTTTATTAAAACAGTAGGTTATTGTGCTGTTATCAGTTACAGTGTTTTAATTTTAGCTTTAGGAAATTTATTCTAAGGGGTGTGTGTGTGTGTGTGTGTGTGTGTGTGTGTGCGCGCGCACATGCACATGGATTATATGCTGAATTTCCATTACTCTTCTCTTGATAAGGGATTAGTCCATTAGTGATTTCCTGGCATGATGTGGATAATGAGACTCCCTCTATAATAAAATCACAGTCTGGTAACTCCCTATCATCCCAATAGTTAAATGAGACTCCCTATTTCCTCTTGCTGGACTTCCCAGCCTCCAGCTGCTCACATGGTCCTCCACAACTGCCTCCCTGTACACCTATTATATTTTACCAGCAGATTCGAATCTTTTCCCATAACACTAAAGTGAATTTGAAGTCCTCCACCTCCAAGACTAATGAGCACATCTATATTCTAAATTCCAGTCTCTTCCAGTCTACTTCTTCCTACTGTGGTTTACTTTTCAATAAATCAACTAATCACAAAATATACTACCAGGTCAGAGGTATCTTGGACACCTGGGATACTTAAACTGTTTCCAATCCAAACTGATCAGATAATGAGTATTCCAGTTCCTGTAGCCCATAACTAAAAATGTTATTCTACAAACTAGTGTTTATTTGTTTGAACTGAAACCATCTGAACACTAGTTTTTAAGTACAAATATTAAACAGAGCAACTTTAATCCATGTTTTTCCATTGCATTGCTATTACAGTTTAATTTCTAATTTCAATTTCATATTTTTAATTTCATCAATACATACCAGGAAACCAATTATGAGGAAAAATAAGCTATACCCTACATTTAGAATCTACTGAGGTTTCAAAGAGTTTACCAAGAAAATCCTGACTCGGAAATGTTAAACTTGGTTTTTCTTTTTGTCAGCCAAAAACAAAGTTACATTTTTATTTTTTTTAATCAACAAAAGTCAGCACTTTGGTGAAATTCTAAACACCTGCAATAACATATAAAAACTGCTGAACCTACCATTTATACCCATCAATTCCTCCAGAGGTATCAAATTATCTATGGTCTGACACTATGAGAAACTCAGTAAGATCCCTCTAATCCTGACAGCTTTTCAGGCAAAGTTGAGAATTTATAATCACAGAATTCTTCTACTAGCTCCATCACTGGGCCCAGGAATTAGGATCAACAATCAACTATTTGGCCAGGCGCGGTGGCTCACGCCTGTAATCCCAGCACTTTGGGAGGCCAAGGTGGGTGGATCATGAGGTCAGGAGTTTGAGACCAGACTGGCCAACATGGTGACACCCAAGTCTCTACTAAAAATACAAAAATTAGCTGGGTGTGGTGGCGGGTACCTGTAATCCCAGCTACTCAAGAGGCTGAGGCAGGAGAATCGCTTGAAACCGGAGGGCAGAAGTTACAGTGAGCAGAGATCACACCACTGCACTCCAGTCTGGGCAACAAGAGCAAAACTCCATCTCAAAATAATAATAATAATCATAGTAATAATAATCAACTTCTTTCAACATCCATTAACATAAAAACTTTTATTTGCCATCTGGAATGGTCTGTGACTAAATAACCCAAAACTTATTGTAAGTAACTAAGCCCAAAATGTCTAAGACAGTTGAATAAAATTACTTTAGAACCCAAGAAAAATGAAAGTAATACTAAATTGCCATACTTACTAAAGTTTTTAAGAGTCATTTTTGAAAAAAATTAAAGTCTGTACTAAAAAAACGCTAATTTTTCTTATTACATGTGGTAACCACTGGGGGTAATGGGTGAAAAGTACATAAGACTTCTCCATACTATCTTTGCAACTTCCTATATAGTTATTTTAAAATAAAAAGATATTTTAAAAAAACACTTGCAGAAAGAAAGAACGACTGACACAAATAACAACACGAACAAATCTCAAAAACTTCAGGCTCAGCTGGTCCAACAGCAGAGGGTCATCAGAACTCATTAACATTAGCGTTAGTAAAGTTGGTATACAATACCTCACTGCTAAATTTAACCGGTTTTATTTAAAAAACAAACTTCGGGCTAAAAGAAAGAAGCTAGACATACAAGACATGTTATACAACTCCATTTACAAGAATTTTCTGGAAAATGCCACAATACAGCAAGAGAAAACAGTAGTTCCTGAGTATGAGGCTGGAGGGTAGGCGTGAGGACTGACTATAAAGAAACACAAAGGAATATTTCAGGTGATCATCTTCTAAAACTGGATTGTGATAACAGTTGCACAGCCAAATGAATTCACTAAAACTGTACACTTAAAATTGGTGAATATGCTATGGTAGAAGCTAGATGGTGGGTATACCAATGCTAATGTATTATTACTATTTTTTAAGATAGGGTCTCACTCTGTCATCCAAGCTAGAGTGTAGTAGTGTGCTCATGGCTCACTGCAGCCTCAAACTCCTGGGCTCAAGGGATCCTCCTGCCTCAGCCTCCTGAATAGCTGGGACTACAGGCATGCACCACTATGCCCTGCTAATTTTTGAATTTTTTATAGAGATGAGGTCTCACTATGTTGCCCAGGCTGGTCTTGAACTCTTGGCCTCAAGTGATCCTCCCACTTCAGCCACCCAAAGTGCCAGGATAACAGGTGTCTCATAAACAAAGGAATGAGAAATATAAAATATATATATTTCCCCTGGTAGCTCACAATTCCAGAAAAGATTAAGTCAATGGCATCCATCCAATCAAACAATCCCATATCCCACATACACCACGTTGTAGCCCTTGTTTCACATCTGTTATAAACAAACAGGCTCTGGGATTCCAATCCCCTAATCAAATCGTTAAGTGCTACTAAAGGTGGCTGGTCATTTATTCAGCAACAGGATGGAAACCCAAGTACAAACATGTAACACATTTTAATTACCATATGGAGAAAATTCAAGTTTCAGCACTCTGTAAATTACAGTGTTAGCAATATCAAAATACCCATGAAATAAAAATCTCACTCAAGAGTTTTTATGCCTATAACACCAGCACTTTGGGAGGAGAAGGCAGGCAGATCATTTGAACCCAACAGTTAGAGACTGGCCTGGGCAACATGGTAAAATTCCGTCTCTACAGAAAAATACAAAAATTAGCCAGGCATGGGTGGTGGCCTGTACCTGTAGTTCCAGCTACTCAGGAGGCTGAGGTGGGAGGATTGCCTGAGCCTGGGAAGGCCCAGGCTGCAGTAAGCCATGATTGCACCACTGCACTCTATCTGCCCTGGATGACAGAGAGGAGAGACTCTGTTTCAAAGAAAAAAAAGGGCCAGGTACAGTGGCTCATGCCTGTAATTCCAGCACTTTGGGAGGTCGAGGTAGGCAGAGCACTTGAGGTCAGGAGTTCGAGACAAGCCTGGCCAACACAGTGAAACCCCATCTCTACTTAAAATACAAAAATTAGCCAGGCGTAGTGGCAGGTGCCTATAATCCCAGCTACCTGGGAGGCTGAGGCAGGAGAATCGCTTGAACCTAGGAGGTGGGGGTTGCAGTGAGCTGAGATCGCACCACTGCACTCCAGCCTAGCCAACAGAGTGAGACTCTGTCTCCAAAAAAAAAAAAAAAGGAAAAAAAAAGAATTTTTATGTAAGAATCACAAACTTTCTACTAAAAATTCTCTATGAGAATCTTTGAGGGAAAAACTCAAATGCAGTTATGCACACATTAACATTGTCTTCCACAATTCTTTAATTAAACTCAAATCCACCAATACCCCAACATCTTATTAGATAATCAGCAAGAAATATCAAACTTAAGCAGAAAAATACTGAGAAAACAAAAATGTGAAATCGTAAAAAGTAACACATTGGGCAACATAGCAAGACCCGGTTTTAAAAAAAAAAAAAAAAAAAAAAACTAGCCACACATGGTGGTACATCTGTAGTTCCAGCCACTCAGGAGGCTGAGGCAGAGATCACTTGAGCCCATGAATTTGAGGCTGCGGGGAGCTATGATTCCTGTCACTGCACTCCAGCCCCAGCCTGGGTGACAAAACAAGACCCTGTCTCTAAATAACAAACAAACCTAAAACCCCAAAAAACACCTGTGGAAGGATAACATCTCTTGTATTTATACAACTTTCTAAGATTTCCTATTTTTATTAGCCTCCTAAATTTATGCATATTCCAATTCCAAAGAGCAAAGTAGTCTTACTAGGCCTTCAAAAAACAAGACAGCACCTTTAAACCTCCCCAGAGCAATATCTAAAGAGAAACAGATACTGTCATACGATACTCATTAAAAAATTTTTTTAATTGCCAAATTTAAAATTTTTTTTTTTTTTTTTTTTTTTAGATGGACTCTCGCTCTGTCACCCAGGCTGCAGTACAGTGGCATGATCTCAGCTCACTGCAACCTCCACCTCCCAGGTTCAAGTGATTTCATCCTGCCTCAGCCTCCCGGGTATGCTGGGATTACAGGCGCGTACTACCACATCTGGCTAATTTTTGTATTTTTAGTAGAGACGGGGATTCACCATGTTGGCCAGGCTGGTCTTGAACTCCTGAGCTCAAGTGATCTGCCCAGCTCAGCCTCCCAAAGTGCTGGGATTACAGGCGTGAGCCACCGTGCCCGGAACTTGCCAAATTGTATACCAAAGGTGTATTCCTCCTTACAAATTTTCAGAGGTAGTATGTACATTTTTACTTTATTTATTAGAAACCATAAATAGATAAATAAAAATTCCAAAAATGGTTCAAGTGGATGTTTCTAATTTGTTACTTTTTGAATTCCAGACTATACTTCATAAAAGAGGAGGATGTTATATACTTGTTATGTATCCTACTGTGCCTAGCAGGAGGGCAGTAAGTGATAGACAAGCGTAGCCAGCAGAGACCTTTTCAAAATGGACTTACATTTTATATATATAAGTCCCTTTTAAACTCTAAGATTAGGAGGAGGGAGAGAATGACAAGTCTTTTATCTAACTGACCCTTAAGTCCTACAGTATTTACAATGATTAGTAAAATGTGTGAGTTCTGTAACTGCTAAAAAAATAAGATACAGCATAGTCTATAGACTAGTCTGCTTCACTGACACTATGATTAAATAATCATCAGAGAAATGAGTCAAGAATTTACCTTTGTACTGGCCACACCAACCTCAGGACCAGCATTAATGTGAACTCCACAATCTGTCTCCCGTGATATAGAGCTGCCAACTGTGTTTGTGATCCCCACAGTTAAAGCTCCTCTCTCCTTACAGTACCGAAGACCCATCAAGGTATCTGCTGTCTCACCTGTGTAAAAAGTAGGACAAGCATAACACATACAGAACAGTTTTAGCATATGCTGTTTCTTAGCAGCAAAAACAAATTGACCACACTTTCAACAATATTACTTGTTTTAAACAAAATACAAAAACATCCATTCAATAAATTTATAAAACTTTAAGTAATATGGGCTTGTCAGGATCTCTCTTCCTTCTGTCACTGAAAATCCAGCTCTTTGAACATAAAAGGTATTCATTTTTACTAATTCATAAAGAATTATGTAATATTAAAACAAATCTGTGTTCATCAAGTCATCTGCAATGCCAGTTTATCTTTAAATATCAGCTTTTGCCAAGATATGCTAGAATTATGAGAAAGAATCACTTTCCTTCCCTTTAAGTCTTTAAAATTAACACACCTGATTGACTAAGGAAAAAGCAAACATCATCTCTAAAGACTGGTGTGTTTCTGTCCAGGAAGTCACTTGCTAGTTCCACCATCACAGGCAACTCAGTCAGCTCCTCAAGAACTTGACGTGTCTGCAGAGAAAAGATGACTTGGTCACAGAACTTTCCTTCAAATACTCTTTCATTGGACTTCTTTGGATTCAATGTATAGTTTTTGCTTTTTCTGATTACAAAAATGACATGTTAGAAAATAAAAACAACCTAGATTAAAATATTTTTTAAAAAAAATCAAAATCCTACCACTTGAGATAAGCACAGCTAACATTTTACTATCAGTCTCTTTAAACAACTATGTATACATTCTTTTTTTTTTTTTGAGACGGAGTCTCAGCTCACTGCAACCTCAGCCTCCTGCGTTCAAGCAATTCTCCTGCCTCAGCCTCCTGAGTAGCTGGGACTACAGGCGTACGCCACCACACCCAGCTTAGTAGAGATGGGGTTTTCACCATGTTGGCCAGGATGGTCTCGATCTCCTGACCTCATGATCTGCCCACCTCGGCCTCCCAAACTGCTGGGATTACAGGCGTCAGCCACCGCCACTGGCCACGTACATTCGTATAAAGAAACATACCCATACATATAAAACATTTTGAGAAGTGGAAAGGGCATGGTTCTGAGTCAGCTTGTATGTTATCTCTAACTACCCAATTCCTAATCTTTAAAATGAAAATTCATGTAATACCCATGTCAGTGAGGGTTTTCAAATCAGATAACAGATGTACAAATACAGAGAGAAAAATTTAACACTTTAAAAATACAATGTATTCATAAATAGGACCATTTCCCGAAAGAAGTCAATATATTTTAGAAATCTTGTTTAAGAAGGCTATTTTCAACCTTTGTGGGATGGGGCAGAGGGAATGAAGTAGGGAGCAGTATGCCTCTGTGCAAAAGGTAGCTTAACCTTCATTTCAGTAAATTTCCATTCTAATTATTTTTACACTAAACATCAGAAAATCAAAAACAACAGAAAAATTAACTTTTAGGCGGCAAAAACTTTAAGCTCAACCAATGTATACATTTAGTGTTGCTTTAATTCTAACTCTGGAGCTCACCTATCCTGACAGCCTTTCACCAGCCTCTTCACGCAAGTGGTCCTGCCCATCTCTCACCCATCTCAGCTTTCCTCCTTCTCAGCAATAAAGAACTTAAAGGTGCCATTATTTCATAGCCCTTTAACTTGCACTTGCCCACAAATTTGAGCAGAATCGTTTTATTTAGTTCCCCCCAAAATATTATCTTTGATTTGGCATTTTTTAACAATATTACAACATCATGTAAAGAAAGTCATTGAAGATAAAATGCTCCTTTTATTATTCTTTTCCATTAATATATTTTATTTATTATACATTATTAAGTTACTGACACTAAAATGCTAAATGTTTTCCTACAAATAAATGTAAACCAAACCTTTTCACCCAGTTTATAATATAAATGTTACATTGGAATGATATTCTTCAAAATAAAAAGATGGGGAAAGAAGAGAGAAAGAAAGAAATCTAGAGGCTTACCAGATATTTAAAAGTAATAAACCCCAAAAAAGTAATCTCAAGACTTATCTGTGCTAATTAATAATTTACTCTTTTAGTTGGGGCAACTGTTTTTTTTTTTGGCTAAAGATGGGGTCTTGGTTTGTTGCTCAGGCTGGAGTGTAGTAGCTATTCAGAGGCATAATTATAGGGCACTGTGGCCTCGAATTCCTGGTCTCAAGTGATCCTCCTGCCTCAGCTTCCGAGTAGCTGGAACTATAGGCACACGACACGGCACCCAGCTGCAAACAATTTTTTATAAATACACAAAATGACATATTTCCATCACAATAGAGTAACTTAATGCTATAAATTCCACTGAATGCAACTACAAAACCTAGAGAAAATTAAAATTTTGAAAAGCATACTAAGTAGGCTATAGTTAAATCATTTATGCCTAGTGTTCCATCATTGGAACGCTAAGCTTGTGGGAGTTATTTATATCCTACTGCTCAAGGTCATCGCCAAAGTCTGATTCTTCACAAACAAATTTTGCAACCTCTGGCATAAATGGGTTAAGAATGATTAGAGTGTAGTCAGTTATTATTCAGGACATAGAGAGATACTAAAAAAAAAAACATGCAAATGTGTCATGAAACAACAACAAAAATATAAAACAGGATAAAATAAATGGTACTATTTTGTCTGATAAACCACAGGGGGATTTCTAATGTTTGTTAACTATAGTAGTCTTGGTATCCACAAAACAACAAAAAATCTTAGAGAATGCTAACAGAGCATATAATTGCTGCCCCAAAATTATCTTAGCATTAGATGAAGCATTTAATTAAATTTGCTATTTCTGAATAGAGGGCTCATTCAGTAATAGATCTAAGCCACCACTAACGTGTTTACCTCTTTCTTCTTCCCATGTTCAAAATACTTTTTTGTTTTTTTGAGACAGGGCCTGGTTTTGTCCCCCAGGTTGGAGTGCAGCAGTGCAATCTAGGCTCACAGCCTCACCTTCTCGACTCAAGTGATCCTCCTGCCTCAGCCTCCCAAGTAGCTAGGAGTACAGGGAGTTGCCACCACACCCCGGTCATTTTTTTTTTTTTTTTGGTAGAGACAGGGTCTCGCTATGTTGCCCAGGCTCAAACTCCTGGTGTCAAGTGATCCTCCCATTTTGCCCTCCCAAAGCACTGGGATCATAGGTGTGAGCCACTGCACCCGGACAAAACAATCACTTTTTCAGACCTCTACCCTTCAATATTACATAGACTTTCTGTTTAGGACCATATAATTTTGGGGGAGGAGAGGAGGAGGTATACGGTGCAATCTTTGAAAAGAGCAAAGCTTGTTGAGATGCAAGGGTAAGTGACCAGATAGTTTCACTCACTGTTTAAATAAATGGCTCCTAATAAATATTTATGACTCAGCAAATAAAAAAATTATGTCATGAACTTTGGAAATCAATCCTAAAAGCAGAAATTGAATGTAAAGGTCTTCTGTTTATAAGAGTTGACATCAACAGCACGTAAACTCTCTCTCTCTAAGGAAACTATATGTGGAAATACTGGTCTTTTATTAGAATAAAAGACCCTCATATACCTATGCTTCTGCACTGACAATACATGTTTTTGATACTGAATTTCAGCTTCTAAAAGAACAATTTAAAGAATAAAATCTGAATTAAAAAAAAAAGGCAGACTACCTTTCTTTGCAGTAACGTGCCCACAAAGTAAAACTGCATTGAGGTTCACACATGATACAGGACATCTGTCTAGGGCAAGTGAATAACGCTAAGCAAAACCCAATGACTGCTCTTATACATGTAGGCAAGCTCCCTAGGCTACAAGTCTAGGACAGCACAGAAAACTTTTCCCGTCTTGGCCTTTCATGAAGTCTGTTGCAGAAGGTCTATCTGTATATCTAGGGACCTTTTCTACAGATCTTCCACTGATAAATAATTCCAAGCAGCTGGTAAATTTCTCCCCTTACCTTCTGTTTTTATCACAAAAGTGAAAAGATAACACATTAACAAAAGATAGTTTTACATAGTACGTTATTAGAGCTACTACTTGGTCTATAGATATTCTCTAATATTCAACATAATTAAAATTTTAAAAAGCACTTACAGCTACACCAGCATGGTAACTTGTGCCACAAGCAATAAGAATCAAACGCCGGCATCTCTGGATCTCCTTTATGTGATCCTTCAAACCACCCAAATTCACTGAAATAAAAGTTTGTGTATATAATTATTCAGCAAAGAACCATGTGAACTAGGCAATCGCATTTTATGAGTATCCACTGCCAATCTGATAAAGAATACGGCTGTTTTAAACAATTAATATTCCTCTTGGAAAGCATAGTTCTCTGTAATTTTGAAAAGTAAATTAAATAAGTCACAACTTAACTGGCCCCCCAAACTTGTAACTGACCTTACTCACCTCTCTACATCCCCACACAATTACAGTATTTATTACATTCTACCTTAGTCATTTTTACATTCTTCTCTTTGAAAGTTATCTTAAAGGCAAAAGTAGAGGGACACAGAAAACAGACCATTAGATGTTGAGGGCTGGAGCTATAGGAGGGGTTGACAACAACAGGGTGCAAGGAAATTTTCGGAGTGACAGAACTGTTCTACATCTTGACTTTGTAGAGGTTATGATTATGACTATGTCGCAAAGGTTTGTCAAACTTAAGAGTTATACACTAGGAATGGTGAATTTTATTATATCTAATCATGTCTCAATAAACCTGTCTGGGTAAAACATTATCTCAGTTACGTTTATTTCCCCTCTGGTGCCCAGAAAGGTGCTCTGTAGAGTAACATAAATCCACTCTCTCTCAGTCTTTGCCATCCCCATTCCCCTAATGCTTCAGTCAAAATGCTTGATTGTTCCAATCCCTCCACATTTTATCTTCAAACCTAACATCTCTCCCTGGACAACAGCAATATTCTCCAGTTCTCTCTTCTGTTCTCCACCTCCTGGAGTCTGCTCTCCATATGCTACCAGAAGGATCTTTTACAGTGATCCTTTAAAAACATAAAGACCCTCCAACGAAGTCTGCCCTCTTTTTCGTTTTCAGTTTCTATAGCTATTTATATGTTGTTCTCCATGTGTCTTGTCCAGAAATCCTTCCACACAGGCTAGTTTTCTACCTGTGAGAAATTCCCATTCAACATTCATTCAACTGCTCAACTAAAATTCCCTAAGCACCCACCAAGTAAATACAGTGGTCAAGGCACTGAGAGCTTCTGGACTCAAACAGTTCCAAATCTCGCTGAGGAGAATGACAGGTACCTCCTCGTGGGCCTCATCCTGCTGCTCTCTCTGAACCATTTTCAGTCTGTCTACTCTGCCCCTGCTCTCTTCAACTCCCCAGCTTCTTTTTTTTTTTTTTTTTTGAGACAGAGTCTTGCTCTGTAGCCCAGGCTGGAGTGCAGTGGTGCAGTATCGGCTCACTGCAACCTCCGCCTCCCAAGTTCAAGTGATTCTCCAGCCTCTGCCTCCTTAGTAGCTGGGATTACAGGCCCGAGCCACCATGCCCGGCTAATTTTTTTCTATTTTTAGTAGAGAGGGTTTCACCATGTTGGGTAGGCTGGTCTCGGACTCCTGACCTCGTGATCCCCCTACCTTGGCCTCCCAAAGTGCTGGGATTACAGGTGTCAGCCACCGCGCCCAGCCAGCTCATCTTCTTTTTTATCTTAGTTAGTTATACTAGAAAACCAAGGTACGTGTTTTACTTTTTATCTTTTGAATAATTATATGTTCTCCTTTTTGAATTTCAATAATGAAAGAAGGTATGTTTCTCTATTTTAAAAAATTAGCAAGTAGGAAACAAAACCAAACAAAATAAAAAGTGTCACTAGCTTCCCAAATAATTTATAATCAAATCCGAACTACTTACTTTGGCCTTCAAGTCCCATACGACCTGTCTCCCGCTTACTCTGACCTAATATCCTAGCACATCCCCTCTCACTCAGGCCACACCAGCCAGACTGGCCTTTTCTTGCTGTTCCTGCACTAGACCAAGCCTGTTTGCGTACCTCTGCCTACAGTGTTTTCCACAGACCTTGGCATTAATTACAAATGTCTGGGAAGAAAGGAAACAACAGTAAAGGGCTGGATTAGGGTGATGCAAAGGCAAAGACTCAACATAAAAGCAAAGAAAAAAAAAAAAAGGCAGATCAACTACCAGAAAGACCTGTACTGCAGATGATGACAAAGAATGACATGGATGTAAGCCAGTGAGGTTAGCTGGCCACAGTGTTTCCTTAATATTAGTCCTAGAAATTTCTGGTGGCTAAGGAGAGTTGGGATAGTTCTGAAAGGAGCTGCCCAAAGCTCTAAATTTGATGCTTTTGAGAAAAGCCTGATCCCTGTTGAGATGAGGTAGGCCATCACTACAGGCAAAAGAAAGAATGCCTGATGGACAGGGGAGGGGATGGAGAGCACTTAGAACAATGTATACATGGGAACTAGTTTGGTTCAATAAACGACTAACAACGTGACCTTTGGCAAACTAAAGCCTCAATCTCCTCATCCTAACAACAAAAAAGATGACAGCTATCCTGTTTTATTACAGAACTTTTATGTACATAATACAGATATAAGTACTATTTATTTATTTATTTATTTTTGAGACAGGTCTTTCAACCAGGCTGCAGTGCAGTGCTGGAGTCAGAGCTCACTGCAGCCTCGATCTACAGGGCTCAAGCAATCCTCCCACCTCAGGCTCTTCAGTAGCCAGGGCTACAGGCACCCACCACCACACCCATCTAATTTTTAAAAAAATTTTTAGTAAAAACGAGGTCAGGCTGGTCTAGAACTCCTGAGCTCAAGCAATCCTCCTGCTTTGGGTGCCCAAAGTGCTGGGATTACAGGTATGAGCCACTGTACCCAGCCAAAAGCACTTTTTAAAACCATGAACTTCCCAAAGTTTGTCTCATTTTCTCATTTTCTTCCCTTATAAATCTTTTCCCTGGCCTCATTTCCATAAGCACCATAAAAGAATTTACTGCTGTTCTCCCAGTTCCTCCAGCTCAACCATCTTCAACAATCCTCTCTGTCTACAGGGGCAGATACAATTCCTCTGGTGGTAGATGCCTGTAATCCCAGCTACTCGGGAGGCTAGGGCAGGAGAATCGCTTGAACCCAGGAGGCGACAGCTGTGGTAAGCCGAGATGGCACCACTGCACTCCAGCCTGGGCAACAATAGCGAAACTCCGTCCTAAAAAAAAAAACAAACAAACAAACAAAAAACAGTGTCGTACTCTCACCTTTACCTTAAAAATGCAGGAGGGTACAGGATATCCAAAGGCATCAGGCAAATACCTGAAAGACCTCTGGGGAAGTTCACACTTTTACTTACTTGTACACTCAGAAAGGAAACCTAGGCTAGGCAGATACATGTAAGCTGCCCAGCAACGAGACCAGGTCTCATTCTTCTTAGAATTCACAGTACCTAGGACAGTCCCTGGTACACAATGGGTGATCTATACATAAAATTTACCGTTTTAACTATTTTTAAATGTACAATTCAGTGGCATTAAGCACATTCACATTATTGTGCAACCATCACTACAATCCATCTCTGTAATTTCATCATCCCACAACTGAAACTCTGTACCCTTTAAATAATAACTCCCCATTTCCCCTCCCACAGCCCCTGGTAACCATTAATCTACTTTCTGTTTCTGTGAATCTGACTATTCTAGATATCTCATATAGGTAGAATAATACACTAAAGAACTTTTTCCAAGATGGCTGGGCTCCACTGACGGCTGACAGCTGTAGCTGTTCTACAAGGCTATTAAGGGCAATGAACTTTCAGGTTGTTAATGGCACCTCCTACAAGAGACACTGAAATAATAAAATAATTCATATGTAACTACCAGTATAGTCATCAAAGTTGACTCTTCCTCTCATTGTGTTCACGACAGACTCTGGCTGCTCAAATATTTCCTTCTGCATAAATGAACTGAAGTTGCCTACAGTAAGAGAAACCACATAATTAGAACAAAAACAAATCAAAGAATAAAAAAAGAATTTGTAAACAACTAAAAGTCCCCCACTTTTAATAAAAACTTGGTAAATAAAATATAACAAAAGGTCATGCAATAGAGAAAGTTTATTTATACATGACTGCCTAAAAGATTGGGTGAATATATTTTACTCTATGTGGAAAAAAATAAGAGTACAAGTCACTTTTAATTAACTTCATACTTGAAAAGTGCAGTTAAAACAAGTGAAAGAGACAAGCCTTTTTTTTTTGAGACGGAGTCTCACTCTGTCACCCAGGCTGAAGTGGAGTGGCGCAATCTAGGCTCACTGCAATCTCTGCTTCCTGGATTCAAGCGATTCCCCTGCCTCAGCCTCCTGAGTAACTGGGACTGCAGGCACACGCCATTACGGCAGGCTGATTTTTTGTATTTTTAGTAGAGACAGGGTTTCACCATACTGACCAGGCTGGTCTTGAACTCCTGACCTCATGATCCGCCCACCTCGGCCTCCCAAAGTGCTGCGATTACAGGCGTGAGCCACTGCATCAGGTTAAATGAGACAAGCTTTAAGTTTTGGAGTGTAACCTACATTCAAACTGCGGTTCTATCCGTTACTATCTAAACTGGGGAAATTATTAATCCATAAAATAAGAGACCAGTTACTTCACAGTATGGATTGCAGTATGGATTAATAAAGCAAGAAATCTGACATATATGTAGAGTCATGCAATAAATGTTATTTCTTATTTTTACTTTTTTTTTGAGACAGGGTCTCACTCTGTCACCCAGACTGAAGTGAAGTGGCAAGATCACCGCTCACTGTAGCCTCAATCTCCCGGACTCAAGTAATCCTCACACCTCAGCCACCTCAGTAGCTGGGACTACAGGCACACACTACCATGCCCGGCTCATGGTTTTGTTTTGTTTTGTTTTGTTTGAGACAGAGTCTCGCTCTGTCGCTCAGGCTGGAGTGCAGTGGCACAATCTCACCTCACTGCAACCTCTGCCTCCCAGGTTCAAGCGATTCTCCCACCTCAGGCTCTCCAGTTGCTGGGACTACAGGTACATGTCACCACGACCATAATTTTTTTTGTATTTTTAGTTGAAACAGGGTTTTGTTATGTTGCTGAAGCTGGTCTTGAACTCCTGAGCTCAGGCAATCTGTCTGCTTCGGCCTCCCAAAGTACTAGGATTACAGGTATGAGCCACTGCACCCGACCTTTTTTTTTTTTTAATTTTTAGTAGAGATAGGGTCTCATTATGTTGCCCAGGCTGGTCTCAAACTCCTGAGCTCAAGTGATCCTCCTACCTTGGCCTCCCTAAGAGTTAAGATTACAGGCATGAGCCCCTGTGCCTGGCCAATGTTAGTTTCTATTCCTACCACAATCCCATCAGTAAAATAATCCAAATCATAATAATTATAATACTTAACAGAAGCAAATATTACATACGACTAAGTGTGTCAGACACTATTTTAAGGACTTTATATATAGTAGCTTCTTTTTTTTTGAGACAGAGTTTCACCCTTGTTGCCCAGGTTGGACCACAATGGCGCAATCTCGGCTCACTGAAACCTCCGCCTCTGGGGTTTCAGCCATTCTCCTGCCTCAGCCTCTCGAGTAGCTGGGATTACAGGCATGTGCCACCACACCCGGCTAATTTTGTATTTTTTAGTAGAGTTGGGGTTTCTCCACGTTGACAAGGCCAGACTGGTCTCGAACTCCCCATCTCAGGTGATCCGCCCGCCTCGGCCTCCCAAAGTGCTAAGATTACAGGTGTGAGCCACTGCACCCAGCCATATAGTAGCTTCTTAATCCTCAAAACAACCTTAATGAGGTAGGCTCTATTATCCTCATGTTATATATAAGAAAACTAAAGCACAAAGAGAATAAAAAGGAACAGAACATGAACTATATTTATGTTTATAAAGTATCTTTAAAGTATCAAGTGTTAATAATCTCTTTTTCATAATGTTAGAAACAAATCATTAATTAGTTTGAAGATGACTGTAAAAACAGCAGATAATTTCTCTAAAGAATCATCCCTTTTCCTAGGGTTGTCCTTTGACTAATCATGTGGAAGATTCCACTCACCATTCATTATTAGATTCAATATGCTAGGAAAAGAAGTAGAATATATTCCTTCCATTAAGGACAGCAAGCTATAACATGACAAAAACTTTTACCCTTCATGATCTGCTGGAGTTCCATCTGGAGTGTTTGCACAGCTCGTCCGGGGTGATCTCCTGCAGTTCGTTTAATTCGATGGATAGAAAGACGTCCATCCACTACTGCTGCAACATCATCATCTTCTAGAAAGATGACGCGATTGGTGTATTCTATGACAGCACTATAACATTTTCAAGGAGATATTACAATCAATAACCAAGGATCATTTCTATAAATGAAACTATCATTTGGATACAAGAACCAAATTTCAATATAAACTCTATCACTCTGCAGTATCTCGGAGAATTTTCTGGTTACTAATGCCATCCCCTACAGGAAAGTATGGGGAAGGTGGTCACTGTGAACAAAAAATAAAAGGATCTCTGCATAGTAACCTAAACCAAATAGATTAGATCAGAAAGCATGGTTGTTTCCTCCTCATTCTATCCATTACCAAGTCCTGAAATTTTAACTTCCAAATACTCTCAAAGCTTCTATATCCACCACCAGACAAATTCAAGCTCCCATCAGTTCCTTGGCTGGACTACTGCAGGAATCTCCCAATTAGTCCACCCACTTTGTCTCTGATCTCTCTCCATCCATTCTCCATTTCTGCCAAAACTGATATCAAAGGCAACAACTCTAATGAAGATTTCTCCTTCACTCAACAAACCATTTGACAGCTTCCCTTTGGCTCTTAGAAAGACAACAAAGTGGCCGAGACAGGCAGATCATGAGGTCAGGAGATCGAGACCATCCTGGCTGACACGGTGAAACCCCGCCTCTACTAAAAAATACAAAAAACTAGCCTGGCGGGCGCCTGTAGTCCCAGCTACTCGGAAGGCTGAGGCAGGAGAATGGCGTAAACCCGGGAGGCGGAGCTTGCAGTAAGCTGAGATCCTGCCACTACACTCCAGCCTGGGTGGCAGAGCGAGACTCTGTCTCAAAAAAAAAAAAAAAAGAAAGACAACAAAGTGCCTTACCGTAACCCCTATACCTCCTTCTCCAGCTTCATCTTCCACCAAGCTTCCTCTCACTCTCTCTATTTCCAGCCACACTCATAGCCATCCTAAACTCTCACAGGCTGAGCCATTTGCAAAAAATGAATGTTCGTCCTTCTACCTCTTAACCTAATTAACTCCTAATCTCTCCTTAACTCTCGGTTCAAACATCATTTCCTTAAAGAAATTTACCCACCAAGGGTAAATCACCCTGTTACTATAATTCTGCAGCTCTTGTCACAGTTGGAATCCTACACTTGTGTGATCACTGTTTAAAATTTGCCTCCTCACTAAGGAAGAGCTCCTAAGGACAAGTAATATTTTTATTTTTACTCACCATTATCTCCTGAGGCTAGCATATGCCTTCACTCAGAGTGTTCAATATGAATGTATACATGAATGAGAAAAGGCTGATATGTTTCTGTAATTCCAGTGTATTTAAGCTGTAACTGTCAACTGTGTAATCTTACACATCTTAGCCCTGACTACACACCTTACACATCTGTAAAAATATTAGAGTAAAGCTTGTTTTCCCGCTGAGATAATACATTCCCTGATGTCCTAAATGGCATTATTTTCTCATTTTTATTATATTCTGTTATTTTCACGTATAGTGAATGACTCAAATACTTGTTTGCAATTTGGGTGATTTTATTTTATCCTCATTACTACTTCATTTATAAATGCATTTAAACATCCCCCCGCATTTTCTCTCAGAATGTCTTAGTCTACTACTATCCCTTTATAAAAGTGATTATGCTGCAAATTAATTCCAAATGTAAAATATGAGTATCTACAGTACACTAAAACTACAATAGTTTAGCAACTATGCTATAACAATTGGGATACTAACTAAGCCATTTTACTCTTCAATCTAGAATCTCCTCCCTTCAAAACCTAGATAAGGCTCCTGAAATAAGAAGGAAAAAAATGTAAGAGTTCTAAAATAAATACACTGGAAAAAGTCTCAAGGAGTATATGTGTTCTTGGTAAATTGACCTACACTCTTTGAAATGACAGAAAAAGTGTCCTTATAGCCCCATCTCCAAAATGGTCACCTATATTTCTTTAATTAAAAAAGTTCTCTTATAGAGCACAATTAGACTAACACACAATGACTTCTTGGTTTTCTGTAGAATGAGAAGTTTTACTAAAAATGTCTTTGAATCAACTAAGCTCACCTTGCATCAGAAGCAAAGTAATACTCCACTGCTTTTTCTTCCACCGGGAAAAGGCAGGTTGTGCTGTCCACACGAGAGAGATTGCAGCTTCCTTTCTTGTCTTTGCCTAAAGCATATAGTTAACATGAATTGGCAAACATGTAGAAAATCACGTACAATGTAGAAATATGCATAATTTTCTACAAAATCAAGAAAAAAATCATAGCAACACAAAACAATTTCAGCAAATTTAAAAAGCCAAGTAGATCATCTCATTTCCATGCAATAAGCCAGTAAGAACAGACAAAAAGTGTACAGTGAAGTAGCAACTATCAAAGAGTGCGTGGCAGGTAAAAGTGCTACATTATATGTTTTTTTCATATAATATTTCTTTTCCAGGTAAAAGGCAAGTAATTCCTTAATATTAACTGGTTTTTTTAAATCAAAAGTGTGTATAAATTAATTTTAACTTTATACAAAACCTGATGATCTTAACACATAAGTTTGTGTACCTATAATTATCACAAAATTACATTTAAAATATCAAAATTGTGCAATGAAAAATAAAATGAACACAGTGGCTCATGCCTGTAATCCTAGCACTTTGGAAGGCCGAGGCAGGAGGATCACTTGAGGTCAGGAGTTCAAGACCAGCCTGGCCAACATGGTGAAACCCCGTCTCTACTAAAAATACAAAAATTAGCCAGACGTGGTGGCAGGCGCCTATAACCCCAGGTACTTGGGAGGCTGAGGCAGGAGAATCACTTGAACCCAGGAAGTGGAGGCTGCAGTGACCCAAGATCACACACCATTGCATTCCAGCCTGAGCAACAGAGTAAAAATTCTCAAAAAAAAAAAAAAAAAAGAAAGAAAGAAAAGGAAAATGAAGGCTAGTGGCAAATTAATTTTATTATGTCATAACAAAACATCACTAGATTTTAGCAGCAAGTCAGTATAACAAATCAAGTTGCAGTCTACACTAATTCTGATTTTAAAACAAAACAGATGCATATCACTCTCTAATCATGGTATATCATATGTGGCACCCACTGTTAGGGACAAAATTTATAAACCAAGAAACTCTCCTTTCTTTAACTTGGGTTTTCTTATACTTCCTTTAAGTCAGGATAAAGTAAGGTCTTTTTGCAAAGCTAATATCCTTTTAATTCTTGTATTTCAGATTTATGACATCTCTACTTAATTTGTCAAGACATTAATTTTTTTCATTAAGACTAGAATACTAAAGTTTTATAAACTGGCCTAATATAGGAAAAATATCTATTAGTTGAAGACTACATAAACGTCCTAGAGACAAAAATGCACCTTTCTCCAAGGCCAGGACATAACAGAACTATGGACACAATAGCCAGAGAATATCACAAGTATACTTATAAAAACTGCTATTTTACCTATCTTCTTAAAATGCACATATAAAGAGAGACTTGATAATAATTATTAGAAATGTACATTCAAATGTGCTAATTATCCTGAGCTGATCATTATACATTGTACACACGTACTGAAATACACACCAAATATATAATTATATATCTCTTAAAAATAATAAAAGTCAAAAAAAGCATATTCAAAGTTTTCCACCATCTGTGATTATTTTATGTTTCAGTGATGAAAACAAACTAACTTTTCCCATTCATATTTAACAGCAAAGATGCCAAACTTTGAAAAATAAGTGTAAGATGACATCCAAGAAAAAGTAACATTATAGAAAAACAACATATTAGTGTTTGCCAGGGGCTGAGAATGAGACAAGGGTTGATGACAGAGGGAAAGTTGAGGGAACTTATTGAGTGATGAAATTGTTCTGTATCTTCATTGTGTTGGTAGTTATGCAACTTGACATCTGACAAAACTTGTAAAACTACATGAAAAAGAGTAAATATTACTGTATGTTAAAAAACAGAGGCCAAGGCAGGCAGATCATTTGGGGTCAGGAGTTCAAGACCAGCTGGCCCAACATGGTGAAACCTTGTCTCCACTAAAAACACAAAAAATGAGCCGAGAGTGGTGGAGTGCGCCTGTAGACCCAGCTATTCCAGAGTCTGAGGTGGGAGAATTGCTTGAACCTGGGAGGTAGAGGTTGCAGTGAGGTGAGATCATGCCATTGCACTCCAGCCTGGGTGACAGAGCAAGACTTTGTCTCAAAAACAAAAACAAAAAAGTGAATTTAAAAACACATAAAAAGAGAGTTCAGCATTTTAAAAAAATAAATGTGGCCAGGTGTGGTGGCTCACACCTGTAATCCCAGCACTTTGGGAGGCCGAGGCGGGAGGATCATGAGGTCAGGAGTTCAAGACCAGCCTAACCAATATGGTGAAACCCCGTCTCTACTAAAAATAGAAAAATGTGCCGGGTGTGGTGGCACATGCCTGTAATCCCAGCTACTCAGGAGGCTAAGGCAGGAAAATCGCTCAAACCCGGGAGGCGGAGCTTGCAGTGAGCCGAGATCACGCCACTGCACTCCAGCCTGGGCGACAGAGTGAGACTCCGTCTCAAAAAAAAAAAAAAAAAAAAAAAACTACCTTTGCTTATAAAATGTCCTAAGAGGCCTGAGTTTCACTGTTTTTTCTCCAAATACTGATAATTTTATTCTTCAAATAACAAAGTATATTTAATTAAAATATGTTTAAAAATTTGAGGCTGGGCACAGCGGCTCACGCCTGTAATTCCAACACTTTGAGAGGCCAAGGTGGGCGGGTCACCTGAGGTCAGGAGTTCGAGACCAGCCTGACAAAAATGACGAAACCCCGTCTCTACTAAAAATACAAAAGTTAGCTGGGCATGGTGGTGTGCACCGGTAGTCCCAGCTACTCTGCAGGCTGAGGCACAAGAATCACGTGCACCCGGGAGGCGGAGGTTGCAGTGAGCCAAGATCACGCCACTGCACTCCAGCCGGGGCAACAGAGCGAGACTGTTTCAAAAACTAAATAAATAAGGTCAAAAAATTTGAGATATCAATGTCTGTTTAAATGAAAAGAACACCTCTGGGCTGGGCACAGTGGCTCTCAGCACAGGCTCTCTAGGCACCTGTGATCTCAGCACTTTGGGAAGCTGAGGCGGGTGGATCACATGACTCCAGGAGTTCAAGAGCAGCCTGGGCAATATAGCAAGACTCCAATTGTACAAAAAATTTATAGTTAGCTGAGAGCCAGGCACAATGGCTCATTTCTGTAATCACTAATTTGGGAGGTTGAGGTGGGAGGACCCCTTGAGACCAGGAGTTTGAGACCAGCCTGGCCAACAGAGCAAGACTTCCTCTTTACAAATAAAAACATTGGCTGGGGGTGGTGGCACATGCCTGTGGTCTCACCTACTTAAGAGGCTGAGGGGGAAGAATCACTTGAGTCCAGGCAGCCAAGGCTGCAGTGAGCCATGACTAAGCCATTGCACTCCAGCCTCGCTGAGAGCAAAACCCTGTCTAAAAATAAGAATTAGCTGGGTGTTAGCCGGACGCGGTGACTCACGCCTGCAATCCCAGCACTTTGGGAGGCCAAAGCGGGCGGATCACAAGGTCAGGAGATTGAGATCATCCTGGCTAATATGGTGAAACCCCATCTCTACTAAAAATACAAAAAAAAAATTAGCCAGGCGTGGTGGTGGGCGCCTGTACTCCCAGCTACTCAGGAGGCTGAGGCAGGAGAATGGTGTGAACCCAGGAGGCAGAGCTT
Source organism: Papio anubis (assembly GCF_008728515.1). Taxonomy (NCBI): domain Eukaryota; kingdom Metazoa; phylum Chordata; class Mammalia; order Primates; family Cercopithecidae; genus Papio; species Papio anubis. Next base: position 69,681,344 of record NC_044989.1, read on the forward strand.
GCAGTGAGCCAAGATCACACCACTGCACTCCAGCCTGGGCGAAAGAGTGAGACTCCATCTCAAAAAAAAAAAAAAAAAAAAAGAATTAGCTAGGCGTGATGGCACACACTTGTAGTCCTAGCTATTTGAGAGGCTGAGGCAGGAGGATCGCCTGAGCCCAAGAGTTCAAAATTGCAGTGAGGTATGACCACACCACTGCACTGCACTCCAGTCTGGGCAACAGAGCAAGACCCTGTCTCCTCCTGCCATGCTATTTAAAAAGTAATATGGAAAGTTACATCAAAGTAAATAAATAAGAAAAACAAAAACTAAACTTTATACATAAACAATAAAAGAACAATCACTACAAATTCAAATAAAGCCAATCAAGATAGCAAATATAAATCCAACAGTAATATATCATGCATAAAATAAAGACGATTTAAACATATTTCAGTTAAAAGTTAGGCTAAATGATTCAAATAACTACCACTTAGTTAATCTATAATAACCTAGCATACAATGCTCTTTTCCTAATCTAAGCATATATCCCACATGATTTTAAAACAAAGGAAAAAATAATTTACAATTTCAACTATTTTCTCAAATTTCAGAAATTTTAATGAAATTATTAAAAGCACTTTCTAAATGCCAAAAGCAGACACGCAAAATATACTCTGCAAATTAGAAAAATGTCAAAATATGTTTCCCCATAAAATAAGCACATTTTTAGAGGCCCAGCACATTCATTCACTCGAAGAACAAAAGAATTAGTGAAGAATAAACAAAAGAGGATAAGATCCTCCCCATCCATGCAGAATGCATTTCCCACCTCTTTCTCCCTGTGATCCCCACCGTGTGAATTTTGATCCAATCTGAGTCCTAGCTAAGGATACACAACAGAAAAAAAATTCTAATCATCAGAGAACTCACGAAACCAAATCTTTTTCATGTCTAGACAGAACTATATATACATATGCATCTGACCAAAGGGGCATTTATTCCAACTTAAGGAAAATAATTCTTCATATCTACTGCACTCCGTTTGTAGAGGTAATTTTACCTGTTCTGTAGAGTACAGGAATGTGATCAGTAGAAAGTTTATGTTCACTCCGTACACCAATCAACAGAGGGCTACCTCGCCTGTAAATTGCAAGAACAGTTAGAATTAAATCATTTTTATAAATAATGGACTGATATAAAATTTAATGGCCAATACTCTTCAAATGCTTAAATTCTCCCCCTAAGCTCAACTTCAGATATAAGAAAGAACTAGATAAAAAGAATTTTTTAAAAAAATTCTGTATTGGGCCAGGTGCAATGGCTCACACCTGTAATCCTAGCACTTCAGGAGGCCTAGGCAGGCAGATCACTTGAGTCCCAAGAGTTCAAGACCACTCTGGGAAACATGGCAAAACCCCATCTCCAAATTAGCCAAGTGTGGTGGCACATGCCTAGAGTCTCAGCTACTCGGGAGGCTGAGTAAGGAGGACTGCTTGAGCCCGGGAGGTGGAGACTGCAGTGAGCCAAGATCACACCACTGCACTCCAGCCTGGGTGACAGAACAAGATCCTATATCCAAGAAAAAAAAAAAAAAAAATCTGCATCAGGGGTCAGCAAACTGACCTGCAGTCCCAGGGTTATTTATTTTTATAAATAAAGGGTGTTTGTTTGTTTGTTTGTTTTTTGAGAACGGCCTTGCTCTGTATCCCAGGCTGGAGTGCAGCGGCACAATCACAGCTCACTGCAGCCTTGACTTCCTGGCCTCAAGTGATTCCCTTGCCTCAGCCTCTGGAGTAGCTGGGACTATAGATATGCACCACCACACCCAGCTAAATTTTTTATTTTGTAGAGACGGGGTTTTGTCATGTTGCCCAGGCTGGTCTGGAACTCCTGGGGTCAAGCAATCCACCCACCTCAGCCTCCCAAAGTGCTGGAATTACAGGCATGAGTCACCATGCCCAGCCTAATACATGTTTTTTTTTTTTCTTTTAATTTTTTAAATTATTTCTTTTTTTAATTGACAAATAAAAATTGTACTAAATACAGTTATTTTGGAACATAACCATGCCCATTCTTTTACTTATTTTCTGTAGCTGCTTTCACACTACAACTGCAAAGTTGAGTAGTTGCTACAGAGGCTACCTGGTCCAGAAAGCCTAAAATAGTTACTATCTGGTCTACTCCAAAAAAGTTTGCCAACACCTGTTCTGTAACAAGGTATTTTAATTTTTTCCTTTGTAATGTTAAATGGAACATTCCTTTCAATTGTGCACACAATGCCAATGTATTAACATGTAGCACCTTCTCCTTAGTCACCCTGTTTTCAGATTAAAAATATCTCTCTCTTACCATATCTTAAGGCACCTCACTTAGGACTTCAGGATCAGGCCTAAATATCCTATTAAGAAGTAATGATGGTACAATTATCTAGGAATCTGTCTAGAATACATGTTTCAAAAAATACAGAGAAAGCTAATATTTTAACTTTATTAGGTAATATTCAATATCCAAAATCACAAAGTAACCTTGGTGCGCCCAATAAAGACAAAAGGCCAATTAAATGCCAAAATGTATTTTTTCTTTTTTTTTTCTTTTTTCAGACAGTCTCGCTCTGTAGGCCACACTGGAGTGCAATGGCACGATGTTGGCTCACTGAAACCTCTTGCCTCCTGGGTTCAAGCGATTCTCCTGCCTCAGCCTCCCAAGTAGCTGGGATTTACAGGCATGTGCTACCACACCCAGCTAATTTTTGTATTCTTAGTAGAGACAGGGTTTCACCACGTTGGCCTGGCTGGTCTCAAACTCCTGACCTCAGATGATCCACCTGCCTCGACCTCCCATAATGCTAGGATTACATGTCTGAGCCACAGCGCCCCGCCTGTTAAGGGATTCTGTTAAATGGAAGAGTGGTAAAACAACAGACAAGAAGGAGCACGTGAAAATATGCTCACATGAATATATCTAATAAAGGGCAGAGCCTTTATAATAAAGGGTTATGTATAGTCTACGAAGAATAAACATGTAACTCAAATATGTTGAAATACATTAGGCCGGGCGCGGTGGCTCAAGCCTGTAATCCCAGCACTTTGGGAGGCCGAGGCGGGCGGATCACGAGGTCAGGAGATCGAGACCATCCTGGCTAACATGGTGAAACCCCGTCTCTACTAAAAATACAAAAAAAAAACTAGCCCGGCGTGGTGGCGGGCGCCTGTAGTCCCAGCTACTCGGAGGCTGAGGCAGGAGAATGGCCTGAACCTGGGAGGCGGAGCTTGCAGTGAGCCGAGATCGCGCCACTGCACTCCAGCCTGGGTGACACAGCGCGAGACTCCGTCTCAAAAAAAAAAAAAAAAAAAAAAAAAAAAAAAGAAATACATTAGTCATTGTTAGAGTGTATGTACCTTGTGCCAACTGCTTGCCCAGGAAAATGAACACTTTTAAATACGAGTGCAAAAGCACCTTCCTATGGAGAGAAAAAAATGCATTAGCAATATTTACTATAATCAATTATCAAGTCAGAAATGCCTAGAACACACTGGCTTCAGCACAGAAATTTTTTGTTCACACAAATGCTCTTTTATACCAGTTTATAAACAAGTCTAAAATTTAAACACTCCTAAGCTTCGGTGTATCCAAGACCTGCTTTTTTTTTTTTTTTTTCCTTTTTGAGATGGAGTCTCACTCTGTCACCAGGCTAGAGTGCAGTGGCACGATTTTGGCTCACTGCAACCCCCGACTCCCTGGTTCAAGCGATTCTCCTGCCTCAGTCTCCCGAGTAACTGGGATTACAGGCACGCGCCACCATGTCCAGCTAATTTTTGTATTTTCAGTAGAGACAGGGTTTCACCATGTTGGTCAAGCTTGCCTCGAACTCCTGACCTCATGACCCGCCCGCCTTGGCCTCCCAAAGTGCTGGGATTACAAGCATGAGCCACCACGCCAAGATCCACTTTTTTAACCAAGCCTACACTCAAAATATGCTCAATAGATAACAACTCCAAAAATAGATCATTTAGAAAGTCATCTTTTGTACAGGTTATGAACCTTCTCAACCGATATATCCTATCTCCATCATTTACCTATCTATGTCGTCATAATACTATGGATTATCAGAGGAAAGACAGAATTAGAAAAGATCCCAAGATCAAAATCCAAAACGTATTCTCTGCCCTAGTAATTGTACACCAGTGTTAACTTCCACTCTTTCTGACCTTGATATTAGAGATATAAATATATACAATTATTAACATGCACACCACATAACTCCATCAACCCGAATCCTCAGGGACAGGGCTTACAGGAATGAAGAACAGATAAAAGAGGAACATGAAGTAGGAGAGGGAAGAACCACCCTGGAACACAAACTGGATTATACGATGAATAAAAGGCAAAGCCTATTAGAAATAAGAAAAAGCTGGGAAGGGAAGGCACACTACTCTACTCTGCCTTGGGTAAAGGGAAGGAATAGGCCTCTACGTTCTCCATTTTCCTGCTTCCTCTTTTTGCTACAGATACAAGATTTGGGTATAGGTGGGAGGGAAGTGAGGGTTGGACCTCAGTTGGGGAGTTAAGGACTTTCAAGTGGGAAAGCTAGAGTTAAGAGTGAGGAAGGGAGATGTAGGTATCTCCATGGATTTGGACATTTGTAGATCTTTGATGTCTTTAATCTTTAATTAAGAATGTTGGATGGAATCAAAAAGAATACTGCTTTTCTCACGGGCTTGGAAATGCTTTTCTATCTATAGAAAAGCCTTCCTTCAGGGCCAAGGAACAGTCCCCAGAAGGAAAAATAAGTAGTTGACTTTGTTGGCTCAGAGACAAGCAGGCATTATCCCAGAATATAAACTGTGGCAGCTGTGAAGCTACCATTGTGCTAAGTTATTGGTTGAGAAGAACATTCGATGAGCAAGAAGCAAGGGAATAATTAATCCTCCATTGTGTGTACGGTGTACATGTCCACGTGTGGTGCATATGGATGTGTATATATATGCATAATTGTTAGACACACTTTGATTTTGGATTTTCATTCTCATGACATTAAACCAGAATGAAGTAAGTAGAATTTCAAGTGGAGGGTAGGGGGGAATCAATAAATCAATCAGTCTCTCAAAATTATTCAACCTGAATAGTTATATGAGAAATAAAAGACAAAAAAAAAAAAAATAGCACAGCTCCTGCTTATCAAACTTAATTTCCAGAAAGTTTCTCATGATTAATGTTGGCATAATTATCTTTTAAAGTGTGGCTTAATACCAATTGTTGGATAACTCTCTCCACCAAGGTAGTAAAGCTGGTATCTTGACTTTCCTGATTGTCATACATATACTTAACGAGCTTGGCAATTGTCTCTGTATCTGTTTCAGATTCGAAGTCATAGCCTTTGCTTTCCTGTAAGTAGAAAGAAAAAAAGATACAATTAAAGAAATATTCATGACATAAAAACCTTTTCTACAGAATTGTCCCCTCAAATATTTCACTAATTTCTAATATTCTTTGAACACCATATCCCATTATACAAAATTAAAGTCACCATCTGATTAGAGTGACTTCAAAACAGTGTTGTACTCTGTGTAACTGAACATACACTTAACTTACTGTCCAATAAATAGCCATTAGCTGTATGTGGCTATTTCAATTTAATTAAAATTAAATAAAATTTAAAATTCAGTTCCTCAGTCATACTAGCTGAACAACCATATGTGGACAGTGGTTACTATACTGAATAGTCCAGATACACTATGTCTTCCATCACTGGAGAAAGTTCAATTGAACAGCCCTAAGAAAGCACTCATGCAGGTCAACATTATGACCACAACAATACAGTATATAGCTATTTAGGACACAGAACTTTCATTTAATTTGTATTGGTTCTTCTTGTATTAATATGTCCTAGGAACTTTAAAACATGACAGAATCTCTCATAATGCAAAAAATGTCTCCACAAAATTCCAATTTTATTTGAGCCTTTTGTCATGTATATCACAGTCAAATACTAATCATTTCCTTTTCATATCAAAAAACAGAATTGTTCCACTGTTAGCAAAGAAAAGTTCAATAAACCACCATGCCCTTGGAATTGTCCAAGGAATTACTTGATGACACCTATATGGTGTTGCACATCCCAACAACCAACCCCACTGCTCTCGTTAGAAGTATTCTCAAAGACTGGTGTCTTTTGAGGTCACTACTTACCAAAAACTTTTTCAAGTCTTTGTAGTTGGTGATGATTCCATTGTGAATAACAATAAATTCTAAAACAGCAAGTGTTGATGACAGAAAAGTTAGAAGTCTGAGAAACCTAAAATAGCTATTACTGTAACTGGATTTTTTTCAGGTCAAAAATTTGTAACATGCTATACTATTTATGTTATTTATAACATAATTATATCTACTTCTCATTATCAGATTATCATCACGTAGATCAGCAGCATTGTTTATGTGGCATAGCCAAAGCACACAGTGCAGGGGAGGTGGGTAGAGTGGGGAAATAAACAGGAAGTCTAGAGATAACAATTTCAGTTGTGGCTAAGCTAGTAACAAAATGTTACCATGAAAGGAGCAAGTTTATTGGATCTGTTGCCTCATGTGCAAAATGAGAGAGCTGAACTAAATATTATTCTTATTTCTCTGTTCATTCATTCTTGAGTATAAGTTTTAAGAGAAGGCCTTTCAAACTAAAACAATAATCTGATTTACACTAAATGAGTTTAAGAACTAGAACTGGCCGGGCGCGGTGGCTCAAGCCTGTAATCCCAGCACTTTGGGAGGCCGAGACGGGCGGATCACGAGGTCAGGAGATCGAGACCATCCTGGCTAACACGGTGAAACCCCGTCTCTACTAAAAAATACAAAACACTAGCCGGGCAAGGTGGTGGGCGCCTGTAGTCCCAGCTACTCGGGAGGCTGAGGCCGGAGAATGGCATGAACCCGGGAGGCGGAGCTTGCAGTGAGCTGAGATCCGGCCACTGCACTCCAGCCTGGGCTGCAGAGCGAGACTCCGTCTCAAAAAAAAAAAAAAAAAAGAACTAGAACTAAGGAATTTGCTAAGAAAAACCAATCAGTTCTATAGTTAACTTGTTTGAGATCCAGGTAAGTCATAGAATGTCAGAGAAATAAATGCTAACGTATCATTCCAAGAGAAGGTAGATATGATCTCGGGATAATTTTCTTCTTTTTTAACTAACTTTGAAAACTGTAAGAACAGATAATCAAGAGTTGACAATATCACTATTTGTAGCCACTGATGGTACATAAAAACTACCAATCTGGCTGAGCACGGTGCCTCACACCTGTAATCCAGCACTTTCAGAGGCCGAAGTGCGCGGACCACCTAAGGTCAGGAGTTTGAGACCATCCTGTTCGACATGGTGAAACCCTGTCTCTACTAAAAATACAAAAACTTAGCCAGGTGTGGTGGCATGTGCCTGTAAACCCAGCAACTTGGGAGGCTGAGGCAGGAGAATCGCTTGAATCTGGGAGGCAGAGGTTGCAGTGAGCCGAGATCACACCACTGCACTCCAGCCTGGGCAACAGAGAACCAAAAAAAATCCTGCCAATCCTGGATTTATTATTCAGAGTTCATTTCAGTTAGGAGAAAAATTACTGCTAAATTAAATTTTATATTAAATTATCAAAATATTCTTTTTTTTTTTTTTTGGAAACACAACGTTGCTCTGTCACCAAGCTGCAGTGCAGTGGCTCAATCACGACTCACTGCAGCCTTAACCAGGATCCTGGGCTCAGGTGATTCTTCCATATCAGCCTTCCAAGCAGTTGGGATTACAGCTGCTTATACCACACTCAACTAATTGTTTTATTTTTCTGTAGAGAGTCTCCCTACGTTGCCCAGGCTGGTCTCCTGAGCTGAAGCAACCCTCTCACTTCATCCTTCCAGTGTCTTGAGAATATACGCATGAGCCACTATGCCAGGCCAAAATGTTCTTTTTTCTTTTTTGAGACAAAGTCTTGCTCTGTCGCCCAGACTGGAGTGAAGTGGCAAGATCTCGACTCACTGTAACCTCTACCTCTTGGGTTCAAACAATCCTCCTGGCTCAGCCTCTCAAGTAGCTGGGATTACCAGTGCATGCCACCATGCCCAGCTAATTTTCGTATTTTTAATAGAGATGGGGTTTTGCCATGTTGGCCAGGCTGATCTCGAACTCCTAACTTCACGTGATCCACCTGCCTTGGCCTCCTAAAGTGCTAGGATTACAGGCATGAGTCACCACACTCGGCCCCTCACAATGTTCTTAATATACGTAAAGATCTGACATTTTGGCTGACAGTAATTAGAAACCAAATAATAAACATTTTCACTAGATTTTTGAGAGAAGATGACAGCAAGTACTAAAATAAATTTATAAAAACACTTGCTGGGTGTGGTGGCTCATGTCTGTAATCCCAACATTCTGGGGGGCTGAGACAGACGGATCACCTGAGCTCAGGAGTTCGAGACTAGCCTAGCCAACATGGTGAAACCTTGCCTCTACTAAAAATACAAAAAATTGTCAGACATGGTGTCGGGCACCTGTACCTAGCTACTTAGGAGGCTTGAGGCAGAAGAATTGCTTGAAACCGGAAGGCAGAGGTGGCAGTGAGCGGAAAGCACGCCATTGCACTCCAGCCTGGGCAACAGAGCAAGACTCCGTCTCAAAAAAAAAAAAAAAAAAAAACAACTTAATTCTAGAACAAAGAGATTCATAAATAGCTAATTTAAAGGCTTTAACTTAAAGCCAAATTCTCAAAACATAATCTAGATGTAAGTTTTTGGGAATCTTTCATAAAGCCCTTGTCAGTGTCAAAAGTCTAAATTATTGCTACCATTATGATCATATTCAGTAGTAATTATTGAAGCACAAGAAGCCTAAATAGGCAGCTTCTGAATTAAATTAAATATCAGAAAGGGCTGGGTGCAGTGTCTCATGCCTGTAATCTCAGCCCTTTGGGAGGCTGAGGTGGGATGATTACTTGAGTCAAGGAATTTGTAATCAGCCTGGGCAACAAAGCAAGACCCCTATCTCTACAAAAATAAAATAAATTAGTTGGGTGTGGTGGTGCAAGCCAGTGATCCTAGCTACTCAGGAGGCTGAGGCAGGAAGATCACTTGTGCCCAAGAATTTGAGGTTACAGTGAACTATGATCCCACCACTGTACCCAGCCTGGGTGGAAGAGTGAGACCCTGTCTCTAAAATAAAAGGAAAAAAATGGGGAGGGATAAATACACACACATACACTTTTGTATGTATTCTGTATGTATTTCCTTATTTTTAAATGAAAGAACAGACTCAGTAATTGGTGAATGTTATCTACACAGGGAATAAGAGGAAACAGAAGAGTCTAGACTTGTTTTGTTAAGACAGTCTCACCCTGTTGCCCAGGCTGAAGGGCAATGGCGGCAATGGCGCAATCACGGCTCACTGCAGCCTCAACCCCCAGGTTCAGGTGATCCTCCTGCCTCAGTCTCCCGAGTAGCTTGGACTACAGGTGCATGCCACCATCAAGCTAATTTTTGTATTTTCTGTAGGCACGGGGTTTCACTATGTCGCTCATGCTGGTCTCAAACTCCCGGGCTCAAGCAATCCCTCCATCTCAGCCTCTCAAAGTGCTGGGTAGACTTCTTTTAATATGTCTTGTTTTAAAGATGTGACTTCAGAATTATGTAAATATTTTAAATAATCATAAATAACATCTATTTTTAAATAATACCAATCCTTAAAAATAAAAAACAGGCCGGGTACGGTGGCTCACGCCTGTAATCCCAGCACTTTAGGAGACTGAGGTGGGCTGATCACAAGGTCAGGAGATTGAGACCATCCTGGCTAACACAGTGAAACCCCATCTCTACTAAAAATACAAAAAATTACCCGGGTGTGGTGACACATGCCTGTAATCCCAGCACTTTAGGAGGCTGAGGTGGGCAGATCATAAGGTCAGGAGATCAAGACCATCCTGGCTGACACAGTGAAACCCCGTCTCTACTAAAAATATAAAAAATTACCCTGGCATGGTGGCACACGCCGGTAGTCCCAGCTACTTGGGAGGCTGAGTCAGGAGAATTGCTTGAGCTCGGGAGGTGGAGGTTGCAGTAAGCCAATATCACACTACTGCACTCCAGCCTGGGCGACAAAGCAAGACTCAGTCTCAAAAAATAATAATAATTTGTAAAAAATTTTTTTAAAAGCATATTAAAGTAACATGTATCCAGCCAGTAGCACAACTGCATGGAGAAAGACTATTCCAAGTAACTCTAAAACACAGTAATTTGGTTATACATTTCTAGAGAGATATGCCCTAAGGACAAAACCGGTAACAAAAGTTCTCAGCCAGGAGCAGTGGCTCACGCCTGTAATCCCAGCACTTTGGGAGGCCAAGACAGGAGGATCACTTGAGATCAGGAGTTCAAGACCAGCCTGGCCAACACAGTGAAACTCCGTCTCTACTAAATATACAAAAATTAGCCAGGCATTGTGGACAGAAAGGGTCTCATTCTGTTGTCCAGGTTGGAGGGCAATGGCGTGATGTACAACCACGGCTCACTGCAGCCTCTACCTCCTGGGCTTAAACAATCCTCCCACCTCAGTCTCCCAAGTAGCTGGGACTACAGGCATGCACCACCATGCCTAACTTATTTTTTTATTTTTTGTAGAGACGGGGTCTCACTATGTTGCGAGGGCTGATTGTGAACTCCTGGACTCAAGCAATCCTCCCAACTCAGGCTCCCAAAGTGCTGGGATTACAGGCATGAGCCAGTACTCTCAGTTCTGTATACTCTCTACGACTTCTGAATGATTGAAATTTTCCAAATGAAAAATAATTAAAATAATGAAAATCTAAGAGCCTTCTTTCTGCCCCCATTATTAGGCTTCCACAGTCATTCCAAAGCACGAAAAATCTTTCCATACCATTATTTTTATCAGAGCGCTGGGGGTGGCTATTGACAGGATTGGGTTCTCCATGTGTTGCCCAACGGGTATGAGCTATTCCAAGGTGTACATCAAATTCTATATCCAAATCCATATCTTGTTGCTCTGAAGAATATGAAAAGAAAAATTTCAGTATTAAATCATGCTGCAGAGATAATGCTATAAGCTATATTTAAATATAATTATTACAATGCTGCTCTCTTGAAATAGACAATCACTGAAACTAAAGATCAGGCATATTCAAAATAGTGATTAAAAGACTTAGCAGGCCGAGTGTAGTGGCTCACACCTGTAATCCCAGCACTGTGGGAGGCCAAGGCAGGCGGATCACCTAAGGTCAGGAGTTCAAGACCAGCCTGACCAACATGGGAAAACCCCATCTCTACTAAAAATACAAATATTGGCCAGGCGTGGCAGCACACGCCTGTAGTTCTGGCTACTCCGGAGGCAGAGGCAGGATAATCACTTGAACCCAGGAGGCGGAGGTTGTAGTGAGCTGAGATCACACCACTGCACTCCAGCCTGGGTGACAGAGCAAGACTCCATCTCAAAAAAAAAAAAAAGGACTTAGGAATGCATTGCAGGTCTGTATCAAGACATTTCATGTACCCAGTAAATATATACACCTACTATATACCCACAAACATTAAAATTAAAGATAAATAAAGACTTAGGAGTTTATGCAACTGAAATACTGAAGGCAAATGGTTTCAATAACAACCAAAAAACTAATACAGAATTAAAGCAAACACAACAAAATTTTAGTAACGGATAAAGTTAGGTGAAGTATATATAGGTAATAATGTACTATTCTTTCAAGCTTCCTGGAGATATGAATACTCAAGAGTTAAGGACAAAACCAATTAATGTAAATTTTTAAATCTATATTTAATTCTTGCCTTAAAAAATCATTATCAATTTAATTAAATATGTATGTAAAAATAAATTCATCTTCCCAATGACACACAACCTTATGACTGCAATTTCTTTGGTCTCTGGTGAGAGTACACACATCTCACAATATAAACTGCAATTATGGAGTGCCACCAAAATCAAATAGGTATTTGAGAACAGAGCAATGCTATGAAAGTATGGGGCTACTGGGAAATCAGCATAAGGCCAATGTTCCTTTATCTCGAAAAGTAGCTGATTCGGCTGGGTGCAGTGGCTCACACCTGTAATCCCAGCACTTCGAGAGGCTGAGGTGGGCGGGACACAAGGTCAGGAGTTCAAGACCAGCCTGACCAACATGGTGAAAACCCATCTCTACTAAAACTACAAAAATTAGCCAGGTATGGTGGTGCACACCTGTAATCCCAGCTACTCAGGACGCTGAGGCAGGAGAATCACTTGAACCCAGGAGGTGCAGGTTACAGTGAGCTGAGATCACACCACTGCACTCCAGCCTGGGTGACAGAGAGAGACTCCCTCTCAAAAAAGAAACAAAAAAAGTAACTGATTCTTAATTTATTTTTCATATAAGCTATCTTTTCTTGGAGCGTCTTAAAAAAAAAAAATGGACAGCTCCAGTTATTAACTAGTAATGCTCTTAATTTCCTAAATAAAAAATTCATTTGGCTAAGAACCCAGATAACAAAGTTGATCAGAATTAGGTCTAAATTAAGAGCCAACTGGCTGGGCACCATGGCTCATGCCTGTAATCCCAGCACTTTGGGAGGCCAAGGCGGGTGGATTACCTGAAGTCAGGAGTTCAAGACCAGCCTGGCCAACATGGTGAAACCCTGTCTCTACTAAAAAAATTAGCTGGGCATGGTAGCGCACGCCTGTAATCCCAACTACTCAGCAGGCAGGATAATCAACTGAACCCAGGAAGGGTAAGGTGCAGTGAGCCAAGACTGTGCCACCGCCCTCCAGCTTGGGCAAAAGAGCAAGACTCCGTCTCAAAAATAAATAAATAAATAAATAAATAATAAAACCACAATGCTATATTCTGTAGTACTATTACATTTAGGATATGTTGTCAACCTAGCTTCCACTAGAATTTGAGTTCTACAAAAACAGTCTACCTTATTATTTTTGAATCCTAAGCACTAAAAGGTATACATGGCAGATACACTTTTGTTGGATGGCTCAATCAATCAAAGAATAAAATCACGCATCTATTCTTTCCTGGCTTAACTGTGCTCTGAATAATTAAGGCAACCTGATAAATGACCTCAAGAAAAGTACAGGATTACTACTTACCATTATTCAACAGGCTAATGCAAGAAATGAAAACATTTTTTTAACTACTTTATATATATATATATATATATATATATATATATATTTTTTTTTTTTTTTTTAAACAGAGTTTCGCTCTTGTTGCCCAAGCTGGAGTGAGTGCAATGGCGCAATCTTGGCTCACTGCAACCTCCGCCTCCCGAGTTCAAGCAATTCTCTTGCCTCAGTCTCCTGAGAAGCTGGGATTACAGGTGTGCACCACCACGCCTGGCTAATTTTTCTTATTTTTAGTACAGGCAGGGTTTCACCATGTTGGCCAGGCTGGTCTTGAACTCCTGACCTCAGGTGATCTGCCTACCTCGACCTCCCAAAGTGCTGGGATTACAGGTGTGAGCCACTGCACCGGGCCTGTTTGACTACTTTTTAAAGCTAACTATAATTAAAGTAGTATCCCCCTGCACATGCTGGCAAGCAATACTGGAGAAAGTCACAAGATTCTGTATATTGAATCCATTTCAAATTCATGGTAATTACCACACCTTTACTTCACTGTTGCCGTAGGGACATTACCGAATGTCTAGTAAGAAAAAACTTATCGCTATGACAATAAGCACATTTCCCCCAATAAATATTTCATGTCATATAAATTCATCATGACTTTGAATCCTTGACTCCTCCTTATTGTCTGTTACCTGTTTTAAAGCCCTTTGCTGAATCTTAAGTCTAGATAACCCCCACACTCAGTTTCTCTTCTCCCATCCACTGCCAAGCAATACTGAATAAAGTCAGAAAATTCTGTAAATTAAGACCCTTTCAAATTCATGGTAATCAGCATACCTATTTCACTGTTGCTAGTTAGGAAACATGTATCCAAGTTCCTTATTCATTAAACTGATAGCTCAATCCAGCTCCCCTACAGTTCATCATATCTTTTCTATTCTCTGTAAAGCTCAATCCTACCTGCAGTCCCTCAATTTCCACTTTACTCAGCTTTTGTCCTCTCACCTGGTAATTATCTGCTTTAAGTTTGTCTTTTACCTTTGATTCCTAAAGTACACTCTTTCCTTTAAAGGCCAACTGCTTGCCTGTGCCTTGATCTTCTTGGGCCGTACTGCTTCAATAATTTCCTCATTTGCATCTTCCATCTTAACCTACCTCTACTTCCATGGCTGCTTGCCTTCTGCCTGCTTTTTCTCAGATGTCATCTTCCCTTTTTAAAAAAAATACTTAAAACATATTTAAATTTGCTGGGAATAATGAACACCCAACTACCCATACTCAGAGTTAACGAAACATCTACTCATTTGTGCTTTACATATTTTTTAGGATCTAAAATGTAAAAAATCAATGTGGTATATGGAAACTCTAAATAAATAAATGTTAAAAAAATGCAATTGATACCTCCTTTATATCCCCATCCCATTCATTTCCTCCTCAGAGGATTCTCAAGTTGACAGTCTTACTATACATGACTTTTAAACTACGATTATGTTAACATGAGACCATAAATGATAGTATCATTCTGTGTTTTCAAATGTCCTATACTTTACATACCAGGAATTATCCATGTTCCCATATGCAGAACCAGATTCAGTGCACTCCTTTCAAAAGCTACATATGGTCATTCACTATCATATACAACTTATTTTTTGTTGTTTTTGTTGTTGTTCTTTTGTGGAGATGGAGTCTCACTCTGTTGTCCAGGCTGGCATGCAGCAGCCTGATCTCAGCTCAATGCAAGATCCGCCTCCTGGATTCAAGTGATTCTACTGCCTCAGCCTCCCCGACTAGCTGGAATTATGGGCACACGCTGCCACACCTGGCTAATTTTTGTATTTTAGTAGAGATGGGGTTTCACCATGTTGCCCAGGCTGGTCTCAAACTCCAGAGCTCAGGCAATCTGCCCACCTCGGCCTCCCAAAGAGCTAGGATTACAGGCATGAGCCACCACACCCGGCATACACAACTTATTATACCACCCCATTCCCTTATTTACAGACATTTAGGCTGTTTCCAAATTTTGTGACAATGAATCTTGTTGTCATGTCACCTTGTTCATTGTATTTCCTTCAAGTATATATCCAAGAGTGGAAGTGCTTAGTCTCAGGGTATAGGCATTTCCCCAGTAGATACTGCCAGATTGCTCTTTAAAGTGATTTACCAGTCACAAATTCACCAGTAATACCTGCAAGTTTCCATTTGTAGCTAATAAATTCAATCAATATTTATTTTGCATGCATTGTAGGGTAAGATTAGCTAGGGGGTTGGCCAGGCACAGTGGCTCAAGCCTGTAATTCTAGCACTTTGGGAGGCCAAAGAGGGTGGATCACCTGAGGTCAGGAGTTCACGACCAGCCTGGCCAACATGGCAAAACCCCGTCTCTACTAAAAATACAAAAATTAGCCAGATGTGGTGGCACACGCCTGTAATCCCAGCTACCTGGGAGGCTGAGGCAGGAGAATTGCTTGAACCAGGAAGCAGAGGTTGCAGTAAGCCGAGATTGTGTCACTACACTCCAGCCTGGGCAAGAGACCAAGAGTGCATCTTTAAAAAAAAAAAAAAAAATTAGCTAGGAGTAAAGCAGACACCCAAATAATTACGCTTCAAAAACAAACCAGTTGGCCAGGCACAGTGGCTAATGCCTGTAATCCCAGTACTTTGGGAGGCCGAGGTGGGTGGATCACTTGCAGTCAGGAGTTCAAAACTAGCCTGGCCAATATAGTGAAACCCCATCTCTACCAAAAATACAAAAATTAGCCAGGCATGGTGGCACATGTCTATAATCCCAGCTACTCGGGAGGCTGAAACAGAAGAATTGCTTGAACCTGGGAGGCAGAGGTTGCAGTGAGCCAAGACTGTGCCATTGCACTCCAGCCTGGGCATTGCAGCAAGACTCCATCTGGGGGGAAAAAAAAAACAGTTTACTGCAAAGAGGCATGTTTCAATATGTTGACATTGAATAATGGTGATTCTGTTCACAATCTGCCTTTATAACCTCCCATATTTGTCTACCAATACTTTAAATAAAAAGGACTACTATCATTCAAACCTGCCATTACTATTCTTATCTTTCTATGCTATTCTACTCAGAAAGTCCTCCCTTCACATCTTCACTGACCAAATATAATAAGCACCCATTCCCTATGTAATCCCAGTCTCGTCAACTTGTGGCAACTCTCCCCTGAATCTCACAGCAATGTCTGTTCTCTCCTACAGAACCCACTGCATCAGCCTGGTATACAGGATGCAGAACACACAGTAGATATTTATACTATTGTTTTTGAAGTGTAGTTATTTGGGTGTCTGCTTTACCCCCAGCTAATCTTACACTACAATGCAGGCAAAATAAGTATTGATTTAATCCGTTAAACAAGTACTATAAAGCTAAACGTATGGCTTATGTCGGAAAAAACAAAATCCATCATTTTCCTCTACCTGTACTCTTCCACAATGATGATGATGGCATTCATATGAGTAGGTACATAAAATACTTGCTGTTTCCTGGGTTTTGTGTAGAATTTTAGAAGTATTTTTTCAATCAATCTACTTCAAAGTTTGTTTTGTTTTCAAGTTTCTTGTGAAAAAATAAAATGTGTAAGCATAATGTTGTGACCTAAATACTGAGAAGTAAATCCTCTTTGATGGGGCATATATCTCTGACAATCCCTGTGCCAGAGAAGAAAACTATGAGGGAAAACATGATACTTACCAGATTCTATTAGACTTACTCAAAGATGCAACGTCAAAATTGACTACATCCAAGCTAGGCATTTAATTCAAAGTGAAGACAATTAGCAAGTGAAGACACGAGTATAAGGGCATCACTAAAAATACCTTTTGTCCTATGGAAAGCTCTTCCTCAGGAATGGTGGCTCTGAAGATACTTATTATTCAGAGCTTGCGCTGAAGGTATATACCTAACTAATTTCCTTCCCTAGTTGCAATGATTATTTTTCAGGCTCAGGCACATTTTAAAACTAGTCCAGACAGTAACAAAACTACTTTTCTTTCCTCTCTTCAATGTTACAGACCATTATCATTAAAATGGGTCCCAAAATATGGGGGGAGGGAGTAACTTGGTGGAGAATGGGGAGGCGAAAAGGAAGAGAAGGGGAAGGGGGACAAAAATCAATTTAAATACATTACTGTGAACTTCTTCATCCAGTGCCTTAACTTTTCCTTTCTTCTTAATAAGCTGGATTTTGCAGGCATTGGCTTCCCAATCTTTGTCATTGCCTCCATCAAATCCCACACCTAAACCATCATGAGGTAAAAAAGCAAGATTTAGAAACAGACTACTGATAAAATTATTAATGTGAGGCAAAATTTTTAATTAAAAAATATATTCTCATCTAATTAATTCACTTATTTATCAATTCAACATCTACTGAAAACCTGTTGTGTATCAAGAACCAGGATAGTTGCTAGACACAAGAACAAAAATAACTCCATTCCCGTCCTCAAATTTCTAAGTCTATCGAGAAGATAGATAAGGAAAAAATAATTCAGCATAATTATGAATTACAGTAAAAATACTATAGGTGCCGGGCGCGGTGGCTCAAGCCTGTAATCCCAGCACTTTGGGAGGCCGAGACGGGCGGATCACGAGGTCAGGAGATCGAGACCATCCTGGCTAACACGGTGAAACCCCGTCTCTATTAAGAAATACAAAAAACTAGCCGGGCGAGGTGGCGGGCGCCTGTAGTCCCAGCTACTCGGGAGGCTGAGGCCGGAGAGTGGCGTGAACCCGGGAGGCGGAGCTTGCAGTGAGCTGAGATCCGGCCACTGCAGTCCAGCCTGGGTGACAGAGCGAGACTCCGTCTCAAAAAAAAAAAAAAAAAAATACTATAGGTTACAGCTGGGATACAATGGAGAAATGCAAAAGATGGGCACCCACCTCAGAAGGTAGCTAAGGAAGGAAGGTCATAGAACACATCTCTTAAGAGTCTCCTTAAGTTGCTAATGAACTTGAAAAAGCTACCCTGAAGATACTGGCAAAACACTGTCCTTTAAGCAGAGAAGTGATTCGGCAAAAATGTTTAGCAAAGCCCTTCTAGAAACAGTGTAGAGAAAGAACTGGAGGGTGAGAAACAGAAGGAAGAAACCAGTTGTCAAAAGCTACAGCTACAGCAAAGCAAAAATGAAGAGGACCTGAACTAAACAGTGGTAATGCAGACAGAGACAAATGATATTGGGAAGTGGAACTGACTGAATGTAAGTGAGAAAGCAGAAGTCTGGAATACCTCAAAGAACTTGTAGAATGGCTCCAAGGACTTGTTGAATGATTCTCAATAAAAGGGACATAGAAAAACAGTGGGCATGCCTGTAATCCCAGCTGCTTGGGAGGCTAAGGCAGGAGAATGGCTTGAACCCGAGAGGTGGAGGTTGCAGTGAGCTGAGATCGCGCCATTGCACTCCAGCCTGGGCAACAGAGTGAGATTCATCTCAAAAACAAATAAAAAACAGAGTAGGAAGTAGGGTGAGGACGGCAGTGTATTGAGCTTATTTTTCTTTTTTCTTTTTTTTTTTTTTTGAGACAGAGTCTTGCTCTGTTACCCAGGATGGAGGGCAGTGGCGCAATCTCGGCTCCCTGCAACCTCCGCCTCCCAGGTTCAAGCAATTCTCCTGCCTCACCCTCCCAGGTAACTGGGATTATAGGTACATGCCACAATGCGTGGCTAATTTTTGTTTGTTTGTTTTTTAGTAGAGACAGGGTTTCACCATGTTGGTTAGGCTGGTCTTGAACTCTTTACCTCAAGTGATCCATCCACCTCAGCCTCCCAAAATGTTGGGATTACAGGCATGAGTCACCACGCCCGGCCTCAGTGCAATTTTTGAACATGTAAAGTTTAAAATATCATGGTCTATCTAGCAAAAAACTTCCAGGAGGCCTAGAATACAGCTTGGGAGATACATCTAGATTAGAAGAAATATATCTGGATTAGAAGATACTCACACACAAAAAAATTAAAGTAAAAAATAAAAAGAAAACAAAGAAGTTACCAACATATATTAATAGAAGGTTGATGGGCCGGGCATGGTGGCTTACGCCTGTAATTCCAGCACTTTGGGAGGCTGAGGTGGGGGGATCAGGAGGTCAGGAGATTGAGATCATCCTGGCCAACATGGTGAAATCATCTCTACTAAAAATACAACAATTAGCTGGGAGTGGTGGCAGGCGCCTGTAATCCCAGCTACTCAGGAGGCAGGAGAATTGCTTGAACTCGGGAGGTGGAGGCTGCAGTGAGCCAAGATCACGCCACTGCACTCCAGCCTTGTGACAGAGTAAGACTTCATTTCAAAAAAAAAGAAGACTGATAAAAGTCAGAGCTCACCCATGAAGACACCAAGTAAGAGAAGTGGGCCTAGAAAAGAATCTTGGCTGGGTGCAGGGGCTCACGCCTATAATCCCAGCACTTTGGGAGGTCAAGGCGGGTGGATCTCCTAAGGTCAGGAGTTCAAGACCAGCCTAGGCAACATGGTGAAACCCCATCTCTACTAAAATTACAAAAATTAGCCAGGCGTGGTGGCGTGCACCTGTAATCCCAGCTACTGGAGAGACTGAGGCAGGAGAATCACTTGAATCTGGGAGGCAAAAGTTGCAACAGTGAGCCAAGATCGCACCATTGCACTCCAGCCTGGGTGACACAGCAAGACTCATCTCAAAAAGAATCTTGAAGAACATTAATATTCGAGCTGTAAGTAGAAGAAAGGAGCCTCCAAAGCAAACAGAAAAGAAGTAATCTTAGCATCTTAGGAAGAGAATAAGATGTGTTGTCAAAGAAGCTAAGGAAGGAGAGAATTTTAAAAACAAAGGAGTTGAGGAACTGACTTTGCATTACTAAGGAAAGTCAAGGAAGACAAATGCCCATTCCATGTGCCAATGTTAAGTGTACAAAAAAGAGTTAACATAGCAGGTGTGAAACTGCTATCCTTAGAAAGGCCTGTTTTCAAGGTTGGCCCTTCACTGGTATCTAGAAACTTCGTTTTTGGAAGGATTCCCACCACCCTAACCAAAAGTATCTCACTAAACAAACTGTGCAAACAATGCGATTTATGCTGAACATCTGCTCTTCTTTTGGGAGTCTAGAATTTTGGTACATGCTAGGCAGAGGGTGCCTATGTGACCAGCCCCCAATGAAAACCTGAGGCACTGATCCACTGGTGAGCAACTTGTGCCTAGCTTTCTCAAGACTTCACTTCATGCACCTTCTCCCTTAGCTGACTGTGCTTTGTATTCTTTTGCTATAATGAAACACAGCCATGATTACAACCAAATGCTGAGCCCTGTGAGTCCTCCTAGGGAATCATCCGATTTGAGGATGGTCTTAGGAACCTCTGACACAGTTGAGGGAAGGACCTAGGGTAGAATATAAAGTTACCATAAAGTTATGTTTACGTGTCACTTATTTAAGATAGAAGAGGCTGGAATCAGTGGTTTGCCTGTAATCCTAGCACTTTGAAAGGCCAAGGCAGGAGGATCACTTGAGGCCAGGAGCTTGAGACCAGCCCAGGCAACATAGTGAGACTCTCATCTCTATAAAAACTTCTTAAAAATTAGCTGGGCATGGTGGCGCACAGCTATAGTCCTAGCTACTTAGGAGGCTGGGGAGGGAGGATTGCCTGAGCCCAGAGTTCGAGACTGCAGTGAGCTATGACCGTACCACTACATTCCAGCTTGGGTGACAGAGTGAGACCCTACCTCAAAAATAAATAATAAAAATAAGAAAAAAGAATCTGAGGCAAGTTTATATGCCAAAATATGAAATCAATGGAGAAAAATTAAAGTTACATGAAAGAAAAAAGAATTTACAGAGTAAGACCTTCATGAATTTTGTTTTACCACAATAATGCCCCATATGATGTTTTTACAATAATATTCTTAATAGAAGATCATCATAAGCAATACTCCACATAAATGGTAACACTGTTGAGACTACATAAATAAATCCTTTAAATATGATTAAGAGACAAAAATTCTTCCAATTTACATTTACTCAAAACAGATTTTAATAGTCTAGTCACCTAATAATAATAATAATAATCTCTATTTAAATAATCATGCAAAATCCATAGTATTTTTTTAAAAGTACCAGCAGAATCATATCCTCTGTACTCCAGTCTCTGAAGGCCTTTGATTAGGGTCTCCAAGATTTCTCGTCTCGTTCGAGGGACATGGTAGTTTAAGTAAGCAAATATACCTGCAAATAAACAAATATTTAATGAAAAATTCTGATTTAAAAATCAAAATTAGCATAATTATGTCAAGTATATGAAAAAATGTGACGTTAGATTCTGTCTTTCAAACAACATTTCAAACCATTTAAAGGCAATGGAACTTTTTCAAGGAAGAATTTCTCGTAAGTATAAAAAACTAAAGTAAACATGTCAAAATACATGTTTATAATTTTTTCAAAGAAGCTTATAAAGCTGGCTCCTTATTGTCCATGACTGCCATTTTTGTCAAGTGAAATTTAATTTTTTTAAAAACCAATTAACAAATTTATAGTTTATGTCCTATACACAGAGCATTTCGTTTCAAGAAAAAAATTTCTGAAGTAATTTAAGCAACATATAGGCCCTAAAATCTATACCAATGAGATTAATTTCGCTTACTTCCAATAATCATGCTATCAGTGACATTTAAGAATAAACGATGCAGCTGGGAGCGGTGGCTCACGCCTGTAATCCCAGCACTTTGGGAGGCCGCAGCGGGCGGATCATGAGGTCAGGAGATCGAGACCATCCTGGCCAACATGGTGAAACCCCGTCTCTACTAAAAAAATACAAAAAAATTAGCCAGGCGTGGTGGCGGGTGCCTGTAGTCCCAGCTACTCGGGAGGCTGAGGCAGGAGAATGGCAAGAACCTGGGAGGCGGAGCTTGCAGTGAGCCGAGATCGTGCCACTGCACTCCAGCCTGGGCAACAGAGCGAGACTCCGTCTCAAAAAAAAAAAAATAAATAAATAAATGATGTGAAAAATACTCACCCCTTAAATAATTATGTAAAATAGTAAAAACTGACCAAATATATAACTATCTTAAAAGAAAACTGCTTGAATTACTTGTTTATCATATTAGCAAATGATAACCAGGTTAACAACTCCAGAAAATTCACAGAAAAAGAGCAATCACGTGGAAAAACAAAACTAGAAATAAAAGGAGTAATACAATGTGAACTGAACCAGATAAGCAAAGAAGTAACAGAACACAGGTAAGGGAAATCCACATTTTAGGAATGGCAGCATGGGCATTATCTGAGGTTTTCTTTCCATGGTTGTGCTTTGGCCAGAGTGGACACAGCTTTAATATATCAAAACTGAAGACTAAAATATTTTAAAATACAAGTTCAAGCTGCTTATTTTAAAACTTCCCTTTTTCTTAACTACATTTCACTGTAATTCTGATTCATAAGATGTTTAAATTAATTCTGTGAGACAGAACTCCCAAATAACTAGTCTTCATTTCCACCTGAAAAGAGATACTTACTTCTATACAGTGTGATTCTACTGAAACATTTCAGCATACAAAAATAGCACATTGTTGATACCCAACAGGAAAGCCGTAACATATATGCTGATCACCATGATCAATACAGTGCAATTTTCTCAAATAAACTATTATGCCCTAAAAAAAAGAAACTCACACATTAAAATCCAAAATAACCTGAAACAACGGTTTCAACTCTCCCCAAAGAAGTAGTTCCAGGCCAAAGACTTAAAGAAATCCTGTATTTCATTCAGATTAAAAAAAAAAAAATACACACAAACCTTACATTTATATTTTTTAAGCTTTCCTGTAACGTACAGTCATCTTACTTTCATAGCACGACCACCCTGTAGGGGTGTGTAGAACATCTATCTTACCTAATTCAAAAATAGAAAATGAGTTAACTGATATCCCAGAGATACCCACAAATAGCATTCCCAACCTCAAAGCACAGCAATTAAGATAAGGATAAACAACATGCTGCTTAAGGGTATTTCTAAAGAAAGAGTGGTAGCGGTACAGCCATGTACAGCTTCAAACTTTCAATGGCTACTCATGATATAAACACAAGAGGACAGTAGAAGAGTCTCAAGACCAACTCCACCCATTCAATTCAGAAGAATGAGTCTCCAGTTTTTGTTGTTACTTCTGTTCCTTCATAAAGTATCTGTAATATGAATAAGCCAATTACCCATTTGTAAATCAAACTTTGCACTCTTCACCCATGGGTCACTGATCGTTGAGAAAGATTAAACACCTACAGATAACTATCAGTTAAGTATTTTAACCAGGCCATTAAAAGACAATACACAGAACACAAATCTTTTCTAAAACAATACTTTAATACAAATGTGGGACGGGTGCAGTGGCTCACACCTGTAATCCCAACTTTGGGAAGCTAAGGTAGGCGCATCACCTGAGGCCAGGAAATCAAGGCCAACCTGGCCAACATGGCGAAACCCATCATCACTACTGAAAATACAAAAATTGGCTGGGCACGGTGGCATGCGCCTGTACTCCCAGCTACTTGGGAGGCTGAGATGGGGAGAATCGCTTGAATCCAGGAGGCAGAGTTGTAGTGAGCCGAGATCGCGCTGCTGCAGTCCAGCCTGGAAGACAGAGTGAGACTCGTCTCAAAAAAAAAAAAAAAAAAAGTGTGTAAAAAACTGAATCTGAACTAGTCCCCACCACTGTGACTGCATCAGCCAGAGTCCTTTAAAGACAGATACAATCTAGCTGATTTGAAAACACAAGCCTGTCGAGGATTGTTTGCAGTCTGTCCAGAGCTGACAAATTCTAACAATGCAGTACATCCAGAAAAACTGACTCCTAAACTCTTTTTTAAGAAATCTAAGTCTGATGGTAACAGTAAAAATGTAAGCCAGATGGTAAAAATGAAAGTGTGACGGTAAATGATTTAAAGATTAAATATGTATATTAATTTGTTAAAACCATTTAAATGTTAACGATATAAAACTGTTTTTAAGACAATTTATAGACTCTACTTTTTTAAAAAGATTAATGCAGCAGGGCTGGGTGGCTCATGCCTGTAATCCCAGCACCTTGGGAGGCCAAGGCGGGTGGATCACACGAGGTCAAGAATTCAAGACCAGCCTGTACAACATGCTCAAACTCCATCTCTACAAAAATACCAAAATTAGCTGGGCATGATGGCAGGTGCCTGTAATCCCAGCTACTGAGGAGGCTGAAGCAGGAGAACTACTTGAACCTGGAAGGCAGAAGTTGCAGTGAGCTGAGATTGTGCCACTGCACTCTAGCCTGGGCAACAGAGCAAGACTCTGTCTCAAAAAAAAAAAACTTAAAGCAATATTAAATTCACTGTTTTTAATAATGTAACTCAACGACAGCATTCAACTTTGATAATATTTCTGACTTCAATCTCCTTGGTTTATAATGGCTCACTATATGAATCTTGAGAGCCTAAGAACATTTTGGCTGAGTGCTGTGGCTCACACCTGTAATCCCAACACTTTGGGAGGCCGAGGTAGGCGGATCACGAGGTCAGGAGTTCAAGACCAGCCTGACCAACATGGTGAAACCCTGTCTCTACTAAAAATACAAAAAAAAAAAAAAAAAAAAAGCCGGCTGTGGTGGCACACGCCTGTAGTCTCAGCTACTTGGGAGGCTGAGGCAGGAGAATAGCTTGAACCTGGGAGGTAGAGGTTGCAGTGCACCTAGACTGTGCCGTTGCACTCCAGCCTGAGCAAAAGAGCAAGACTCCATCTCAAAAAAAAAAAAAGTAATAGAGCTAGAAGAAGGAAGGGGATTAGCCTCAGACATACCTGATGAGGAAAATGGGAGCTAAGAAGTTAAACCTGTCAGTTTCATAGCCCTGTCCCTTGATAGCACTGCTAGCCCAAGGCATTCCACCTGCAGGGCTACTGGGTTAACTATAATCTTGGGGTGCCGAAGACAATATTGGCAGCAATTCATCAGGCACGCAGGGCATGTTCACAAGGGAGGCATTCACAACTCACAATGATGCTTGTTAGAGCAGAAATCATTAGTTTGACCTCTATTTTCAGGTCTTTGACTTGTCTTATCAAAACTCCCAATAAACAGCTCTTGTTTTTTTTTTTCTGAAACAGAGTCTCGCTCTGTCGCCAAGGCTGGCACCATCTCGGCTCACGGCAACCTCCGTCTCCCAGGTTCTAGCAATTCTCCTGCCTCAGCCTCCCAAGTAGCTGGGATTACATAGGCCGCCACCATGCCCGGCTAATTTTTTGTATTTTTAGTAGAGATGGGGTTTCGCCATGTTGGCTAGGCTGGTGTCAAACTCCTGACCTCAGGGGATCCACCTGCCTCAGCCTCCCAAAGTGCTAGGATTACAGGCGTGAGCTACTGCACCCAGCCTAACCTCCCAATAAACAGTTCTTAAGTAAGGTAATGGCAAAAGCCTAAAATCAACTTTCCACCACTCTTCGGTAATTGCTCTAAGAGCACACACAGTAGCTGTGTAAGCATAGATATATACAGCATAGGAGCTGCATAAGCACCCCCAAATCAGCATGTACTTCACTAGTGTAAGCTTTCTTACTAATGGAATATACTTGGAATAAAATAACTCCCTAACTGAAGGAGATGCTTGAACCTACAGACATCATTCTCAGAAAATGGCAACTTAAATTCAATGACAAAAAAGCATTTATGAGTACCTTGCTAACAAAATTTCAGAAGCAATCCGGATCACAGACTAGACACACCTGGTTGAAAGCAATGTAGCTGCAAATAAAGACTGTTAAACCTTATTGAAAAGAAAACTAAACACAACTGACTAGTCAAATTATTGAAATTCCTATGCCTGGTTGCATTTATGTCCTTATGAATAGGAAATTTTATTTTTATATATTTTATCATTTGACAGCTTCAATATTTTGGGACCCTAAACATGGTAACTTATCAGTGATAAGCGTTCAAATTCATTCTCTAAACTTAAAACTTCTGAATCCTAAATTCACCTATAATGTCACTTAAATTCTAAATTTGTTTTATTGTTCTTATAATGCTAGTCACAAATTAATTCATCATCATCATTAAAGATTCAAACTAGGCCAGGAGCGGTGGCTCACGCCTGTAATCCCAACACTTTGGGAAGAGAGGCAGGAGGATTACTTGAGCTCAGGAGTTCGAAACCAGCCAGGGCAACATAGCAAGACCCAGTCTCTATCGAAATTTGAAATAATAAATAAAGATTAAAACTATACAGATGCTACAGAATTAATTGTAAAAATCTCTCCTTTCTGTCTCCACACAGGTTCCATCCCCTTTCTCGGAGATAGCTACTGTTAATTCCATACACACAGTTCCAGTCCTTCAGCTATAAATTTTTCTACAGGCTGGGTACAGTAGCAGACACCTGTAATCCCAGCACTTTCAGAGGCCAAGGCGGGAGGATCGCTTGAGGGCAGGAGTTTGAGATCAGCCTGGGCAATACAGGGAGACCCTGTCTCTACAAAAAATAAAAAATTAGGCATGGTGGTGCATGCCTGTAGTCCCAGCTACTTGGAAGGCTGAGGTGGGAGAATCACTTGATCCCAGGGATTCAAGGTTGCAGTGAACTAGTCAATATTATAATTACAGAATCACATTCTACATTTAAGATTTCTTTAAAATTAAGTATTATCTGAGATACATTTTTTTTCTTTTCACCAGGGGCTCTGCTCTGTCACCCAGCCTGGAGTATAGTGGCACAATTCCAGCTCATTAAAACTACCACCTCCTGGACTCAAGTGATCCTCTCATCTCAGCCTCCCAAGAAGCTGGGACCACAGTGTGCCTGTTATTTATGTGTTTATTTATTTATTTTTCCAATTTTTGAGATGGAGTTTTGCTCTTGTCGCCCAGGCTGGGGTACAGTGATGTGATCTCAGCTCACTGCAACCTCTGTCTCCCAGGTTCAAGCAATTCTCCTGTCTCAGCCTCTGGAGTAGCTGAGATTACAGGCGTGAGCCACCACGCCCGGCTATTTTTTTATTTCTTGTAGAGATGAGGTGTCACCATATTGCCCAGGCTGGTCTCAAATTCCTGGACTCAAGCGATCCTCGTTTCGGCCTCCCAAAGTGCTGGGATTACCGGCATGAGCCACTGCACCCAGGCAAGATACATTTTCTCCAATCCTAAAAGCATACATAAAGACTGAGCGCAGTGGCTCATGCCTACAATCCCAGCGCTTTGGGAGGCCAAGGTAGTTGGATGACTTGAGGTCAGGAGATCGAGATCAGCCAGGCCAACATGGTGAAACCCTGTCTCTATTGTAAAAATACAAAAATTAGCCAGGCATGGGTGACGCGTGCCTGTCCCAGCTACTCAGGAGGCAGAGGCAGGAGAATCACTTGAGCCCGGAAGGTAGGGCAGAGGGTGCAGTGGGCTGAGATCGCACCACTGCACTCCAGGCTGGGCAACACAGTGAGACCCTGTCTCAAAAAAATAAAAAATTTAAAAGTCAAATAAAATAAATCACACATACAAAAATAACATATGAAGTGAAACAATTGAGACTTTCAATTATTTGTGTGTTTTTTTAATCGGTTCATGTCTCCCCTACTTTATTGTAACTATTGCCACTAGAAGGGGCTCCATGACACGTCTCTTGCACATTTAACATTCTGGAGCTCAAATCACTAGTTTAAGTCCTGACATCTCTAATTATACACTCCCTCACAGTCTACCTATGTCATCATCTTTCTTGAGGAAAAAAAGCATGCACTTCCTGCTCACAATCTTCAAATATTCCATCTCTCTCTATTCTCTCTGACCATTCACATCAAATGACAATTTTTCATCATTCTGCCAAGTCAAATCCTCTGGGTCCACTGTGCTCTGACTCCTAGTCTCTAAGCATCTCTACATTGAACTATAACAGCCACGCAGAACTCATCTATCCATTTCAGTCCACTTTCGGATGGGCCCTCCGAACTGCTGACCAATCCTATTAACTCATCACTTGCTTAACTTTCAAACTTCTCCTAGATATTATTTTAGAGTCTAAGCTACATACTACTCTCAAATCCTCATTTTCTCCTCCCAGCTTCTTTTTCATTTTTGGTAGATTCTTACTTTATAGAATTAATTTTTTTTTTTTTTTTTTGAGACAGAGTCTCGTTCTGTCACCCAGGCTGGAGTGCAGTGGCGCTATCTGAGCCCACTGCAACCTCCACTTCCCGAGTTCAAGCGATTCTCCCACCTCAGCCTCTCGAACGGCAGCTGGGATTACAAGCGTGCATTACCATGCCTGGCTAATTTTTGTATTTTTAGCAGAGACCAGGTTTCACCATGTTGGCCAGGCTGGTCTCGAACTCCTTACCTCAGGTGATCTGCTCACCTCGGCCTTCCAAAGTGCTGGGATTACAGGCGTGAGCCACTGTGCCCAGCCAGTATTAAAGTCTTCATTTTCTGTTTTTGTTTTTAAAATATAGAGACAAAGTCTCACTATGCTGTCCAGGCTGGTATCAAACTCCAAGCCTCAAGTGATCCTTGCACCTCAGCCTCCCAAAGTGGTGAGTTTACAAGGGAGAGTCACCGCCCCTCACCCATCTTCTTTTCAACAGTTTAACAACACATATATTAAATACTTCTCATCCTTCCTTGTAACCTCAAGAGAGATATATTACACATGCTACTCTCTGGAGCTAGCCTCTCCCCTACTTGTAACTTAAAAAAAAAAAAAAACAGCCCTGCTCTGTCACCCAGTACCCAGGCTGGAGTGCAGCAGCACAATCATAGCTCACTGCAGCCTCAAACTTCTGGGCTCAATTCTCCCACTTCAGGCTTCTAAGTAGACTGGACTACAGGTATGCACCACCACACCTGGCTAATTTATTTTTTTTTATTTTTATTTTTTTTCATAGAGATGAGAATCTCGCTATGTTGCCCAGGCTGATCTTGAACTCCTAGCCTCAAGTAATCCTCCTGCCTCAGCTTCCTGAGTGGCTGGGATTACAGGTGTGAGCCAAAGCACTGGCTACTTATAACTCTTTTTTTTTTTTTTTTTTTTTTAATAATTGAGACATAGTCTCACTCTGTCACCCAGGCTGGGGTACAGTGGCATGATCTCAGCTCACTGCAACCTCCACCTCCCAGGTTCAAGCAATTCTCCTCTCTCAGCCTCCCAAGTAGCTGGGATTACAAGTGCATACCATGACACTTGGCTATTTTTATATTTTTAGTAGAGATGTGATTTCACTATGTTGGCCAGGCTGGTCTCAAACTCCTGACCTCAAGTGATTTGCCCACTTCAGCCTCCCAAAGTGCTGGTATTACAGTTGTGACCCCTGCTCCGGCCCTTACTCATAACTCTTGATGAGTGTTTCTACAACTTTGTAAATACAGAACTCTTTTCTTAACATCAAAATATTCCGAGGCTCCTTCACAACAATGGGTTAAATGTTTATTATTCAATGATCTAGAACAATTTTTATTCAACTTACAAACAAAGTTATAAGCATATTAATAAGCAATGAACACCCTTTAACAACTTCAGGGCTTGTAGGTCCGGAACCACAGCTCTAGAATTCAACTTCTCAACACTCCCAGAGGACTTCAATCCCAAAATCCTCTTCTTTTTCGTATTACTTGCAGCCCTCCTCCTGAACACAAACTGAGACCCTTCTGCCTTGACATATGCAATTCATCTAATAATTTCTTCATAACCATATCCAATTAACTTCTCTGCAGTATTACATATGAATGACGTTTTTCTACTTTTACAGACTCTGTCCAAGGCAATATACTACTTTGGAACTCTTTTGCCTTTAACCACTGTTCTTTGGTCTGTTTTCCTGGCACTTCTATTTCCTCCTTCAATCCCTCTGGTAGGAGTTCTCAAACTATTTCCGCCTCCATTCACTGACAGGTAACACATGCCATCAATGATTACCTCTCACAGTATACTAATTCTCTATAAGCTGGCACTATTCCTCAAAGTAAAAGTCCTGCCCCAACACCCAGAACATTCCTCACCTAATGCAGATACCCAAAGCCCAGAGCTCTCTAGTCTCTAAATTTCTACTCATTCTACTTGTGGTCTACGACATGGCAATGAACAAGGACTGTGTATTTTCACTTGAAGCTGTTGCATGTGCATTCTTTCCTCTGATCAGGCAGCAATTCCTTGAAGGCAACTCTCTTATTTTAGTCATCTCTGTAAAGGGCAGAGTGCCAAAAATAAAACCATCATTTCAAATATCTGCAAGTATCTTCTAACACTTTCTAGGCACCTGAAATATACAGTCAAAAAATTCCCAAACCACAGAAACAGAACACTATTTCACCGGATGCTAAAAAGGAATGAAGTAAAGAAGGTTTCATAATTAAAGGTTTAAGAATTACCTGGTTAAATAAAGTTAGGTATATATTTAGAACTTTCTAGAACCTTTAATCTCGTTAATTGTGAATCTCCAAGAGCAGAATTTCCCAAACTTGTGTTACAAAACCCTTTCCCGCCTTCTACTGCTCATTACCAGAAACTATTAATCTCTATTTCCAGGGGACAATTGAAGAAATGCTTTTTTTTTTTTTTTTGAAACGGAGTCTCGCTCTGCCGCCCAGGCTGGAGTGAGGTGGCGCGATCTCGGCTCACTGCAAGCTCCGCCTCCCGGGTTCACACCATTCTCCTGCCTCAGCCTCCCGAGTAGCTGGGACTATAGGCGCCCGCCACTACGCCCGGCTAATTTTTTTTTGTATTTTTAGTAGAGACGGGGTTTCACTGTGTTAGCCAGGATGGTCTCGATCTCCTGACCTCGTGATCCGCCCGCCTCGGCCTCCCAAAGTGCTGGGATTACAGGCGTGAGCCACCGCGCCCGGCAGAAATGCTTATTAAGCAATTATTTTCTCTCACAACTTCACATCCAGTATGGTATATAAGGATATGTTAATAGTACTGGTTTTATGACCAATCCTAGCAGCCAATCTCAGCATCCCTCAATTATCCCCAAAATCATTAGACAGTATAATTACAAAAACCTTTTGAAAAATGCGTTTTGGGGCTGGGCGCGGTGGCTTAAGCCTGTAATCCCAGCACTTTGGGAGGCCGAGGCAGGCGGATCACAAGGTCAGGAGATCGAGGCCACAGTGAAACCCTGTCTCCACTAAAAATACAAAAAATTAGCTGGGCGCAGTGGTTGGCGCCTGTAGTCCCAGCTACTCAGGAGGCTGAAGTAGGAGAATGGCGTGAACCCGGAAGGCGGAGCTTGCAGTGAGCTGAGATCCGGCCACTGCACTCCAGCCTGGGCTACAGAGCCGATACTCCGTCTCAAAAAAAAAAAAAAAAGAAAAGAAAAAAGAAAAATTCATTTTAGGATACTTTAAAATTGCAAGTTCCTTTACTGCTTTTAAAAAGGATCTCATTTGCAAACATTCCATTTTATTTATTTTTTTGTTTTGTTTTGTTGAGACAGAGTCTCGCTTTGTCGCCCAGACTGGAGTGCAGTGGCCGCATCTCAGCTCACTGCAAGCTCCGCCTCCCGGGTTCACGCCATTCTCCTGCCTCAGCCTCCGGAGTAGCTGGGACTACAGACGCCCGCCACCTTGCCCGGCTAGGTTTTTGTATTTTTTAGTAGAGACGGGGTTTCACCGTGTTAGCCAGGATGGTCTCGATCTCCTGACCTTGTGATCCGCCCGTCTCGGCCTCCCAAAGTGCTGGGATTACAGGCTTGAGCCACCGCGCCCGGCCTTATTTATTTATTTATTTGTTTATTTATTTTTGAGACAGACTCTCACTCTTGTCACCCAGGCTGGAGTAGAATGGCAAGATCTCAGCTCACTGCAACCTCCGCCTCCTGGGTTCAAGCGATTCTCCTGCCTCAGCCTCCGGAGTAACTAGGATTACAGGCGTGCACCACCACGCTCAGCTAATTTTTTAATATTTTTAGTAGAGATGGGTTTCACCATCTTGGTCAAGCTGGTCTCAAACTTCTGACCTCAAGTGATCCACCCGCCTCAGCCTCCCAAAGTGCTGGGATTGCAGGCATGAGCCACCGCGCCGAGCCCAAAAATTCCATTTTATATACACCATCGGATCAGATGGGTATAACCCCACATTTATAAAAACAATAGCAGAATCTGTTAAAAGCTAGGGATAGCTTAAGTGACTTGACATTCAGCAAAACCAAAAATAATACAAATAAAAAGGACAAAGTATACTCCAAACTAATGAGAAAAAGGAAGATAAAATAAATTTGGAAAATAGACACTATTCTTCTCTGGGAGATTCTCAATGCTTATTATTAATACATTAAAGATTCTAAGAACTCCTCCAATCAAAAAACAAAACAAAACATTACCACGCGATTTAATATGTTGCTTCCTAAATTTACCAGACCATAGGATCTTTTTTCCTAACACTTATTAACAACCCAAAACAAGCTGGTAAACATTATTATATCAGTTTCATCAGTGTATCTGATTGAAAAAAGCATATCAGAATCTTCAATTGTCATTCTTCTGCTTCAACATTGTACAACGTTGAAATAAAATAATCTTTTAGGAAAATTTAACTAGGGCCGGGTAAGGTGGCTCACTCCTGTAATCCCAGCACTTTGGGAGGCCAAGGCAGGTGGATTACCTGAGGTCAGGAGACCAGCCTGGTCAACATGGTGAAACCCCACCTCTACCAAAAACGCAAAAATTAGCCAGGTATGGTGGTACACCCCTGTAATCCCAGCTACATCGGGAGGCTGAACCCGGGAGACGGAGGCTGCAGTAAGCCACTCCAGCCTGGGCAACAGAGTGAGACCCGTCTCAAAAAAAAAAAAAGAAAGAAAGAAAGAAAAAAAAAAGAAAAACTTAACTAGACAGCAAGTAATCAGAAGGTAAGCTTCCAGATTTTCCCATCTATTCTAATTTTCACTCCATTTCTCTGCTCAGGAATTTTAGTTCAATGATTAAGATGTGGGAGGAAAATAATGACACTCATCTTCTTATCTTTCAGAATTAACATTAGAGAGAAAATAAATTCTGAACCCTATCCCTAGAATCATGCAAAACTGTGGTATGACTTAAAAGCAGGACCTCAGAAATGCCTCAAATACTCACTTTTTATTTCTTCAATACCTGTTTCCTCAGCAGTAAAATTCTGTGGAATGAAGACACAGACTATGTGAAAACTCCCAACATTTAGTCTTCACCCTAAAGGTATCTCCCTTATCTGAACCTGATTTCCATATCTGATTTATTTATTTTTTGATTTTTATTTATTATTTTTGAGACGAAGTTTCGCTCTTTTTTGTCCAGGTTGGAGTGCAATGGTGCGATCTCGATCTCAGCTCACTGCAACCTCCACCTCCTGGGTTCAAGCAACTCTCCTGCCTCAACTTCCTGAGGAGCTGGGATTACAGGCGCGCACCACCACGCCCAGCTAATTTTGTATTTTTAATAGAGACGGAGTTTCACCATGTTGGCCAGGCTAGTCTTGAACTCCTGACCTCAGGTGATCCGCCTGCCTCGGCCTACCAAAGTGCTGGGATTATAGGCGGGAGCCACCACGCCTGGCGCTGATTTTTTTTTTTTTTTTTTTTTTTCAGTAAGTACTTTACGTTTTTTTTCCTGGACCATGATGAAATGACCTGCAATGAGTACTTGATGAGGACACAACCCGTCATTCCGGAACAGTTAACTAGCAAATGAAGCACACTGGAGATTGACCAGTTTGCAAATTCACTACTTCGCAGCTCCAAACTAAATGCAAAGCCATTCTAAGTAGACACTGCAAAAGTCTGATTCTGAAGTCAGCTCTACTCTAATAATTTCAGCAAGCTATTTATAGGTGTTTGTTTTTATGCGGGTTTTTTTTAATGTACTCTAAATTTAAACCTGGTCCTCATTTCCAGAAGCTGAAATGAGCATAAATGCAGGAAATATACACACTAACGAGTACAATCCACCTCCTGTTCAGCTCCTTCGTGCAAAAGGCTGCAAATAAGAAGTCTCCCAGAGAGTTTTCAATTCTCTTATAATGGTACTTCCCTTAAAAAAAAAAAAAAAAAAAAAAAAAAAAACTGTTCTTTCTTCCAGGGATAAAGTCAGTTGTAAATTTCAGTAAGAAAGGTAAGAATACAATTATTTTTACTGGCAATAGCCAAGTTAACACCAATTTTAGAGGACATCAGTCATGTCAGACACGATTCTCAAAATCTCTTTCACTAACACTTAGGTAATAATAAACGACTCTCAAAACATGAAATAAAAGAGCCTAACCTTAATTTTTTAACTGCTCTAGCAAAGGTATTTGTTAAACTTTCCATAGCTAGTATTTTTAACGGGTGCACATGCAAGGGATAAATGATGTTTTTCATAGTTGGCATTCTAAAGGGGTATACATAACTGATATTTTTCAGAGCTGGCATTAATGGGTGCACATGCAAATGATAAATTAAGTATAATCTATTGCCACAGACATTTGAAGGACTCTTGCACTAGAGGATCAGGTCTAAGCCCATTAACCAAATTATTGATTAGCAATTATTTCTGTTGAGACAAGGGATGGCAGGAAGTATCACGTTTAATGCCACTATTGTGGCTCTAGCTACGGTCTGTCTTCTATTGGGCCTGCCTGAAAACAAGTAAAATATGTTTTGAAAGGTTTTTAGAAAAATGCAAGATAAGTTCAATGTTCCACAGGTTGCCTCACTCACCTGGTGGGCCCTTTTGAAGGTACCCCCCTCCACACCTCAATTCCCTCAGCCCTTTCCTCCTTTTTCAATAAAGGCGTTTCTCTCCCCTCTCCGTTCCTTCTCCGCGCAAAGGCGCCCGCTAGCCCCCAGCGGAGGGGGCCCGCCTTCCTCTCAGGTGCCTTTCTCCCGGCCGCCACCCCCTCTCCCGCACGCGGATGCCGACCCCCGCCCTCCGCAGCCACCACTGGACGCCCCTTGCCCATCAGCCAGACTTCGCACCCTCCACACTCCCGCTTCCGCCCGTCGCCTTGGGCCTTAGCGGCGCCCGCACCGCACCCCAGCGCCGCCCGGCAACACGCCCCCCGCCCCCGGCCCCCTTACCACACATGATGCCGGAGACACGGCCCGCGAGGCCAGGGGCGAGTGGCTGGCGGAATCGGGGGTGCACACACGAGCTTCGGTGGGCAATCTGCGGGCTCGGGGGCCGGGGTGGCGTCGACACGACTCCCTCGGGGATGCGATGGCCAAGGCAACGACAGCCTTCTCCACCTCCCAGGCTCCGCCAGCAACCGCCGCCAGGCCCCGCCCCTCGGCGCGCAGCGCGCCGCCGCCGGTAGGCCCCATTGAACCGCTCACGCGCCGCTCACACGCAGGTCCCGCCTCCCAGCGCTGCCCCGCCCCCCGAGCCCACGCAGGCGCTGGACTGCTGGCGGCGGAGACGTGGCAGTAGCTCGTGGCAGTGTCCGCCTGGAGTTCCTGGAAACGCCCTCCCTGGGGCGAGCCGCGGGAGGCACTGAGCCGAGAAGGAGGGAGAAACTCAGCACCTAGCAGGGAATGACGGAAAGAGAAGGATGGAATTGTTAGCAAAGCAATAGCTCCGGGTGCGCGTGCAGTGCAGCCCCAGGCCCCAAGCTCCAGCACTGCACGAAGCGGAGAAAGAGGAGGAAGAAAGCAGGAAGTCTAAACAGGGAATCCTGGGGTACATAGGCTGAAAAAAAACTGCAAAGAATTAGGTGAGGTGGGAGGAGAGAGATAACAAAATTCTTGACTGCAAAGCCCCGAAGGGTCAGCCTCTCTGGTGATAAGCAATTCAATTCCCTGTGTAATATACTTGGCCCCTAAAAGCCCTCCGCATCCATTGCCTCCATAACCCTCAGTTTATTGTGGAAGGGTAGAGGAGGAATGCAAGGCTCAACTATCCGACTATGAGCCTGGAAGTAAGAAACTGCTGGCCCACCTCCTCCCATGGCCTACCTGAGAGGGCTAGGAATTCCCTAGCTTTAACAGCCGCGCGTTTGAATTATGAACGATTCATTCTATGAATTAATGCTCCATGTCTGACAAGAGAGACTTGATTAGAGAGGGATGATGTTTCTCAGAACTTACTACCTGGGCATTTGCTTTAAACAGCCTTAAATGGTGTTTTCAGTGAAATGTAGAGTTATCAGAACTCTATAATGGCTCTAGAGTAGTATTAAAAACGTTCATGGCACACAGAATTCCTGGAGTGCTGACTGCTGTTCTCGTGTCTGGTCTTATCCGTCCTTCCAGCCTGATACACTCCCAACAGGCTCAACAGGTAGTTCCTGAACTGGGCCAGGATGGTCAAATCTTTTGCACACTTTGGTTACTCTGCATGGAATCTCCACCCCATCTCTGTTTAGATGCTACTTCTTCAGGAAAGCCTTTTTTATCTCCCCCAGACAGATTTAGAGACATGCATTAACCTCTCACTCTTTGAGCCACTCACTGTAAAGAAATACGCTTTGATATCTTATGATTTTCTGTATTTTCCCACTGGGCTATAAGTTTCTTGAAGCTAGAACTAGATTTTACATACCCAACACTTTTAGACCACAGCACAAAATAAAAGATCAAATTTATTTTGGAATGAGTGAAAAAAGTCCTATTTTCTTAGCAGAATTAACCTTCTATGGCTGGTTATATGATTAAGTGATCATAAGGCTTTCAGTTTTTCTTAAGGGGAAAAATGCCTTTTTTCACTTGCCTCAGAGAGGCTGAAAAATGTCACTAAGCATTTAACTAAAAATATAACTAAGCAGAGGATTTCTCACCTAAAAGCCCTTTTAATATTTCAATCCCTTAAGTCCCTAGATCACCCAGAGCAAAGTTAAAAAAAAAAGAAACAAACAAACAAACAAAACCAGTGCGCTTTTTGGTAATACATTTCTTAATTCAAGAAACAAAAGACTGTGGATATACATCTAGCCTAAGAACCCTCATCTAAGGCTCTGGTGAGAACTCCGTTGTATTACCTAGAAGCCAAGGTATGGTTCCAATGCTTAAGCAACATCTTTGTGCACTGGCAGCAAACCTGTCAATGCCACAAAGAAAATGTCAGTAGTACCACCAGAGTTCTCACGCTCCAACTATAATAATCTATTTAACCCTTCGCTTTCCTTTTCTGCCTGCTACTCCGTCACAATGACTGTCAATTTGTCTTATCCATCTCCACTCAACAAGCTATTTTGGAAGATATTTATGAATAAGTTGAGAAGAAGAAACTAGTGTTGAGAAGAAGAAACTAGTGTTACAGGTCTTTTAAAATTCGTCTAAATACAAATTTTTAGAAGTTTTCAGTAAAGACCGGAAAGTCCCCAACTCTAAAAAAAAAGTTAAAAAAAAAGTAAATAAAAAAACAATTTGACAAAAAAGAGAAGAAACTTTGAAGGACAGTATTTTCCCAACTCAGCCTTGAAGAACCTCACTAACCCAACACAACAAAGAACCCCTTGTAACCATGTGCCAGTTAAGATAAACACTTTGGGTGCCTGACCTCCCTTTATACAGAGCTCCGCCTTAGTTGGGCCTTTGGGAATAAGGCCTGGAGGAGAGGAAAATAAATGATCTATGAAGGAAAGGAGACATCTGGGTCTAATTCAAACATCTGAGGGACTGGATCAAAACATTCTGAACGACAATCAAAACATTCTGAACGACAACAAAAAAAGTAATGATGGCAAGGGGGTGTCATTC
This sequence comes from Papio anubis, assembly GCF_008728515.1. NCBI lineage: Eukaryota > Metazoa > Chordata > Mammalia > Primates > Cercopithecidae > Papio > Papio anubis. The sequence continues at coordinate 69,719,041 of NC_044989.1, forward strand.
ACCATCTCTTTATGTAAGTACATTTCCCTGTTCATAGATTCAGTCCCATTGGATCTGATGGCTGAAGGCCATCAGAGCTTCCAGTTGCCATTACTAACGCAATGAAGAACCTTGATTGAAAGAGCTATAGTCATTTTTGTTAACCTTTATGTGAATTCCAGTAATAAATAGCAATAAAATTATGAAAATAAAAATTCCTTTGCATAAGAATTTTTGGAGCTACCAAATGGGGAGCTAGGGCACATATGTCCTACTTTTTAGGGAGCTTTGCGGAGAAATGTACCCCAGTGGACAGAGAAGATGGTAGCAAGTATCAAAGGAAAAAGAAATAGGTTGAGCCCCTGCGGCCTATGAAAAGAAATGAGGACAAGAACAAAAGGCACCAATCAAGGTCTCAGAAAGACCCTGTGAGTGAACCCCATTAACCTCCCACAATTCATCCCACACACTCTGGCTCCAGAGGGACCTGTCAAAAATACAAATGTGATCCAGTTTTTCCTTGCTTCCAATTTCGTGGGTACTCTTCACCCACAGGATGAGTACTGGGTTTCCCAATTCAGTGGCAGCACTCCTACAGAGAAGAGCTCTCACAGAGCTCTTCAAGGATGCAGCTCTCACAAATTTATTTCTCACAGTCATGGCGAAAGATGTGCCTAGAGGGCAGAGCTTTCACTGACAAATAATAAATAGAAGCCCACTCAAACTAGATGAAGAAGGGGATTTACTGGCTCACGTAATTGGAATGGACAGAAATACAAACAGCCTTCAGCACATCTATACCCAGGGACAGAATGTTGTCAGAACTCTTGAACTACCTCTCTGACCTCATGGACAGGGAAATAACCCTTAAATAGCTCTGCAATCACATCTTTATAGTTTGCAGCCCAAAAGGAGAGAGAGGCTATTCCTCCATCCTTACTTTTTATATTCTAGACAAGGATTCTGGCCAGTCCAGTGTGAGTCACATGCCCCACTCCTGTGGCAAAGAAGGCAAGACATTGTGATAGGACAGCTCCACCAGAGCCCTATAGAGTCATTCAGCCACATATGGCAAGAGGGAGCAGTTATTCAAAGGAAACGGGAAGGTGTTGCTAAAAGAAGAACACCAAGAAGGCACACAAAAAAAATACGTCCACCACATCAAGCAAATATGACCTGATTGCCGCCCAGAAAACTTCAGGCTTGAGGACAAAGGATGCTGACTCCAACTAGAACTTGTGCCCTCCCCAATACTCCTCTCCACGATAGCCCCAAATTTTTCCAGTAGGCAGAAGCTGGGGCAGAGTTTTCTAGCTCTGTGAGAAATTCATTCATTCTACTGCCAAGAAAGTCAACAAATTGAAAACCATGAGATTAACTGGTCCTATCTTTAACCTACTATTTCTGTCCTGTAGGATGTGAACAGACCCACAATAAGGGTGAACCATTCAGGGAGCTGCCTAGAACTGAAAGATCACTTGAAACGTAAGGACACCGAAAAAGTACTATTTTCTAGGGTTTCTTTCAAGGGATACAAAAGTTGCTTCTCTATATCCTATAAGCCCCTAGGGAATAATCACAGATAACACTGATATGGCAAAATGGAGTATATGGCTAGGATTTCCCAAGAGGGGTGCAGATTCCCTCTGGACTGGAAAGCAACCAGCTTCATATTCCTGCACAAAAAAATGGACACACATGTTCATACCACTGCCTTTGTCTACTGTGGTTCTAGACTCTTGCCCATTAGTAAGCACCTATGAAAGCAAGGAAAGCTTCTCCCCTCCCTCAAGTAGGAATACTCAAGAGGGGTATGGGCCCAACTTCCTTAAGACAGAATAGAATAGCTATAATGTGCATAGGCCTTGCAGCCAGAATGCCAGAATTCATGTTCCTGGCTTTTCCACTCAAGTTGCATGGCAATGGACAATGTACTTTTCCTTGTACCTCCATCTTCCAGTTCATAAAAATGGAGACAATAGGCCAGGCACAGTGGCTCATGCCTGTAATCACAGAGCTTTGGGAGTCCAAGGCGGGTGGATCACTTGAGGTCAGGGACCATCCTGGCCAATATGGTGAAACCTTGTCTCTACCAAAAATACAAAAATAGTCGGGCATGGTGGCGCATGCCTGTAATTCCAGAAGAATCGCTTGAACTTGGGAGGAGGAGGTTTCAGTGAGCTGAGATGGTGCCACTGCACTCCAGCCTGGATGACAAAGCAAGACTTCATCTCAAAAATAAAAGGGGGGAGGTGGAGGAGGGACAATAGTTAACAATCGCATACGATTAAATGACTTCATAAATGTAAGGTGCTTAGAACAGTGTTTGTGAAAACTTCAGGCTTGAGAACAAAGGATGTTCAATGAACGTTTGCTATTTTTATATATGTTGCTCTCATATGACTGTATGTCATCCTGTATAGGGCTTCATCTTAATTTTGGTTAGTGAAAAATCCTCAGGCCAGGCGTGGTGGCTCGCACCTGTAATCTCAGCACTTTGGGATGCTGAGGCAGGTGGATCACTTGAGCCCATGAGTTGCAGAGCCACCTGAGCAACATGGTGAAATCCTGTCTCTACAAAAAAAAAAAAAAAAAATTAGCTGGGTGTGGTAGTGTGCACCTATAGTCCCAACTACTTGGGAGGCGGAGGTGGAAGAATCACTTGAGCATGGGAAGTCAAGGCTGCAGTGACCCACAATCACGCCACTGCACTCCAGCCTGAAGGCAATAGAGTGAGACCCTGTCTCAACAACAACAAAAAAGAAAAACCCCTCAAATGCCTGGTGTACTCTTGACCAATAATCTTAGTTTCAAATACTTATTGAAGCATCCTGTATTTACAAAGTGTTTTCAGGATATTTCATGTAAAATATTTTATAAAAGCTGGACATGGTTGAGCATGCCTGTAGTCCTAGCTACTTGGGAGGCTGAGGCAGGAAGATGGCTTGAGCCCAGGAGTTTGAGGCTGCACTGAGCTATGATTGCACCACTGCAACTCCAGCCTGGGTAACAGGGTAAGACCTCATCTCTATTTTAAAAAGAAAAAGAAAAAATAAATAAATACAAAATATTTTATGCATTTTGGGGGTCTCTTGTATGTTTGGGTTTTTTTTTTAATTTTTGTTTTGGCTAAACACAACTAATAGTGATTATTAGTCTTTCTTTGGGATTATATAGAGAGAAATTCAGTATAAATATTCCAAAATAAAAACCATTACCTGATTAAACTTAGTATTTGAATAGTGGTTCAATTAATTTAAAAATACAAGTTAATTTGTTTTTGTTTTGACATGGAGTCTTGCTGTCATCGAGGCTGGAGTGCAGTTGCGTGATCTCAGCTCACTGCCACCTCTGCCTCCCGGGTTCCAGCGGTTCTCCTGCCTCTGCCTCCCGAGCAGCTGGGATTACAGGGGCCCACCACCATGCCCAGCTAATTTTTGTATTTTTTTAGTAGAGACAGGGTTTTACCATGTTTGCCAGACTGGTCTCGAACTTCTGACCTCAGGCGATCCACCTGCCTCAGTCTCTCAAAATGCTGGAATTACAGGCGTGAGCCACTGCAGCCGGCATGTTTTCATTTTAAGGTTGACGTTTGGCAGTTTACCACAAATGAAAAATTGGTAAAAGTATTTACCAAGTCCTCCATCATTTACCAGTCTCTCAGAATGCAATCAGCTTCAAGTTACAGAATACCTGATAACAGTAGCTAAAACAAGAAAAACATTTATCTCACGTCATATAAACTCTGAAAATGAGTGTAATTCTTAGTCTGGCCAAAAGGCCAACAATGTCTCAAGGATCCAGGCCCCTCCTTTTTTTTCCTTTTTTTTTTTTCTGAGACACAGTCTTGCTGTCACCCCGGGTGGAGTGCAGTGACATGATCTCAGCTCACTGCAACCTCTACCTCCCAGGCTCAAGTGATTCTCAAGCCTCAGACTCCCTAGCAGCTGGGACTACTAGGTGGCATATGCCACTGCACCAGGCTAATTTTTGTGTTTTTAAGTAGAGATGGGGTTTCACCATGGTGGCCACACTGGTCTCAAACTCTTGGCCTCAAGTGATCTACCCTCTGGGGCCTCCCAAAGTGCTGGGATTACAGGTATGAGCCACCGTGCAAGGCCAAGGATCCAGACCCTTTCTTTGCTCTTTGTTATTCTCAGTGAACAAACTTTTAGTCATGATTACAAGTTGATTATCATTGCTTTGAACATCACACTCTACAGTGTACCAAGCAGGAAGAAAAGGAATGGAGGAAAAAAAAAGGGGGGCCTTCTTTCCAGAGATTAACTCACATACACACTGTCTTAACCAGGAAAGACAATCTTTCCAGAATTCTCCAACAGACTTTCTCTTCCAGTTTACTGGCCAGAGCTAGGTCATATGGCTACCCACAGACTAATGACTTGGAAAAGAAAAATGGAGTTAAAGTGACTGGTTTAATCATAACTTATCCCCTGGGACTGAGGTGAGACCTACTGAGAGGGCCTTCCTTAACAAGAAGTGAGGGTATATGTGAGGGTAGGCAACCAAGAGTTTCTGTGGCATTCTCTACACTACCACTGCCTACTTGTGCACCATTTTCACTTTATACTCAAGCCATACTTAGCTTCTTGAGGTTCCCAAATACATTTCACACTTACAATTCTGATTACACTACTCTTTATGCCTAGAATCCCACACCTTTCCTCCTTGTTCTTCATGGCTGTTAATTTTGTAGAAAATCTTTCCAATACTTTGGCTTCTCAATTGAAGAATTTCCTGGTTTTTTTTGTTGTTGTTGTTGTTGTTGTTGGTTTGTTTGTTGAGACAGAATCTCACTCTGTCACCCAGGATGGAGTGCAGTGGCACAATCCCAGCTCACTGCAACCTCCACCTCCCAGGTTCAAGGGATTTTCGTGCCTCAGCCTCCTGAGTAGCCGGGATTACAGGCACATGCCACCTCACCTGGCTAATTTTTGTATTTTTAGTAGAGATGGGGTTTCACCATTGGCCAGGCTGGTCTCGAATTCCTTACCTCAAGTGATCTGCCCGCCTCAGCCTCCCAAAGTGTTGGGATTATAGGCGTGAGCCACTGCGCTGGGCCAATTTCCTCTCTTCTAATAATCTAACCCTCCACCCAATTCAGCCTCTTATTTCATGGTCACATCCAAGATATGCCATTATTTGCATCTCATCCACCATGTCAATTTCCTATAGCTTCAACTAAAGGGCAGGTTAAGTTGCCTTGCTTATGAAGCAATTCCCCGTGTCTAAATTAAATTCATACATGATATCTCCAGGAATGAATTCTCCAACCCTACTATTTGGTTCAGTGAACCAAAGGATAAAAGTAAAAACTTCAATTCCCAGCACTCACAACTGCTAGAGTTCTTCCTGTTTCCATCACTATCTTAATCTCCTTAATATAAGGGACTAGAATTCCAGAGATGCAATTTATCACTACTATTTCCCATCTTTCCTTTCCCTGTATTTTCTATTAACTGCAGTCTCTGAATTACTATAGAAAAATGAGAGAGAACGCTAAATCACTCTTTTGGCTACCTGAAAAAGCAGCACTCCTAGAGTAGAAAGTCTGGCATAGTACAGATTATGGATCTCTGAGTCAGAAGCCAGTGGAAGGACCAAAGCAGCTTCTTCTCTCCTCTTCAGCAATTCTGATTCATAAGGTAAAGGCTGGGCATGCTGAGGCAGTTTTTCTAATTCAGCCATCTCCATCTTAACCAATAGAAACTGTGTCCGGATTCTAGAAGTTAGTTTTTGATTTTTTGCATTTGTTTGTTTTTGAGATGCAGTCTCGCTCTGTTGCCCAAGCTGGAGTGCAGTGGCGTGATCTCAGCTCACTGCCACCTCCGCCTCCTGGTTTCAAGCAATTCTCCTGCCTCAGCCTCCTGAGTAGCTGGGATTACAGGCATGTGCCACCATGCCCGGCTAATTTTTGTATTTTTAGTAGAGACAGGGCTTCACCATGTTGTTCAGGCTGGTCTCGAACTCCTGACCTTGTGATCCGCCCACCTCAGCCTCCCAAAGTGCTGGGATTACAGGCATTAGCCACCACACCCGGCCATTTTTGGGATTTTTTGGTCTTAAGAAGTTCTTTGCTACTTAATTGAGGGCTAGCAGCCAGATACCATTTTTAAAACAGAATTGTTTAGCTGGGGTTTTTTTTTTTGTTTTTTTTTTTTTGAGAGGGACTCTCCCTCTGTCACCCAGGCTGGAGTGCAGTGGCCGGATCTCAGCTCACTGCAAGCTCCGCCTTCCGGGTTTACGCCATTCTCCTGCCTCAGCCTCCTGAGTAGCTGGGACTACAGGCGTCCACCACCTCACCCGGCTAGTTTTTTGTATTTTTTAGTAGAGACGGGGTTTCACCGTGTTAGCCAGGATGGTCTCAATCTCCTGACCTCGTGATCTGCCCGTCTCAGCCTCCCAAAGTGCTGGGATTACAGGCTTGAGCCACTGTGCCCGGCCCTAGCTATTTCTTAAGCTAAAAACTTCAGTAAAAATAGTTTTAGATATTTTGCAAAAAGCCATTTTAGAATATTCTAAAAAGCATTCTGTTTCTTCCTGTATGAAAAAAGTAAATAAATTAGATGGGGGAAATGTATTTTAAACTCCTTCACACATATGCAAAGGAGCCATGGGAAATGAGGAACAAAAATAAAAATATCCTTGGATAAAATCCACATGTACAGAAGATGATTCAAGAGGTTATAAATAACTCATATGAGGTAAAGCAAACATGTAATATTTCTATATCATTCTCTGAAGAGCATATTTTATTATTCTTCAAGTTCCTCAGCATATTAATAATAAAAACTTGATATATATTATCAACAAGTCTGACTGTTGTGCCCAAAGAAAATCCAGATTATTTTAAGGTGAGTTTGCTTCTTTTTCATCTGATTCATCATCCATAACCTAAAACCAAAAAACAAAGACAATTTAAGAATTAAGAAAATGATTAGATTTTGCTATTTTCCTGATTTTAATATTACTTCTTTACCTGATATACTCTGTAACGATGCATGACAAGCCAGTAAGAATAAATCTATTAACAGCCCCAAAGAACAAGGTTTGAATCATAACCTGGTATCCTAAAAACATAAAAGCAAATTAAATATTTGGAAATTAATTAAAGCATTGATCACTTCTCCTTGTCTCAAAGAGGCTACCCACAGCAGAGTCTCAGCTGGGCAGAAAAGACTATAAATAATTAACTGGGACCAGGCACGGTGGCTCATGCCTGTAATCCCAGCACTCTGGGAGGCCGAGGCAGGTGGATCATGAGGTCAGGAGATGGAGACCATCCTGGCTAACACGGTGAAACCCCGTCTCTACTAAAAATGCAAAAAATTAGCTGGGCCTGGTAGCGAGCGCCTATAGTCCAAGCTACTAGAGAGGCTGAGGCAGGAGAATGGCGTGAACCGGGGAGGTGGAGATTGCAGTGAGCCGAAATCATGCCACTGCACTCCAGCCTGGTGACAGAGCGAGACTCTGTCTCAAAAAAAAAAAAAAAAAAATTAACTGGTATTCTCTATCCATAAGACTAACGTAATTGACTTTTTCTTTTTTTCAAAACCATCTTATTTACTTAAATATATTCTGTGAAGCTATACCAAACTGTTATTATAAAAGCATTTATTTTTATTAAAATTAATCCCCAAGGAAAGTAAAAAACAAAATCCACCATATTAGAAACTAATTATTTTAGTCTTACTCAGATAAAAGGTCATTTTAAACCTCAGGAAAATGTTACAACAACTATTATCTTTCCATGAGTTAATGTATTACTAAGATAACAGACTAACTCCATTGGAGAAGGAAAAAGTTACATAAACCTAAGAATGCTTTTTCCTCCTTGCCACACCTATTACAATTAGATGCCAATTCAAGTTTCTAATCTGAAGGCCAATTCATCACCCCACCCTGGACAAATGAATAAAAATGTTTCTCAGTCAATCCACCAAAGTATCAACTAATGTAATTTTTTAAGGCATATAGATGATAATGGAACAAAATAAGGTTTAAAAAAAAAAAAATCTAGGCCAGGCATCGTGGTTCACGCCTGTAATCCCAGCACTTTGGGAGGCTGAGGCGGGCGGATCACCTGAGGTCAAGACTTCAAGACCAGCCTGGTCAACATGGGGAAACCCCTGTTGCTACTAAAAATACGAAAATTAGCCGGGCATGGTGGCGCGTGCCTGTAATTCCAGCTACGGGGGAGGCTAAGGCAGGAGAATCATTTGAACTCAGGAGGTGGAGGCTGCAGTGAGCCAAGATCACGCCATTGTACTCCAACCTGGGCAACAAGAGTGAAACTACGTCTCAAAAAAAAAAAAAAAAAAAAAAATCTAGATTCTGGCTCTGATCTGAGACAATCAATAGAAAAAGAATTCTTTCATAGGATATCTTTTCGGTTGAGTAAAAATTGGTATTTATTTGCAAGAAATTAATATTTTACAACCAATTTCAACAATACCCAATCCAAAAAATTTTGTCAACCAACTCATATTTTAGGCAGAATTATTCCTTAATTTGGAATAATATTCCCAAATACTTAATACAAAACATGTATAGGACATTTGTAAGGCACACAGCTAGTTGTTGCAGAGGAATACAAAGACTTGGATATGATTTCAGGTCTCTTAGGGAGCTTCCACGTAAACATAAAGCTAAAACAGATACAAAAAGCCACATAAATATAAAGCCAAAACACAAGCTTTGGACCTGTCAAAAAGAACTTAATTCCAAGTGGGGGATTGATTAAAAACTTTAAAGAGGAGATGGCATGTACTGGACCAAAACAATGGTGTGGAGGCTAAAGCAACTCCATCTTGGATGCTAATCTGCCACATTGACTAACCTCAGTTCTAGGAATGCCTCTGAGATTTCTATTTAATTCTGCCTTTAGGTAAAAATAACCTTGATGTTATCCTAAACAACACATACTTAGCATAAATCTTGCCTTTAAGCAAATTATAGGCTATTAGGCAAATAGTATTCGTGCCTTTTCCAGAAGGGCTGACTTCAATTGTCCTACACATATCTTCTGAAGCATGTGTACCCATTCCTCCTAGGCTATATAAGCCCTGAGTCTAGGGGGTAACAATGCAGGGATCCATCATCTTGCAGCTGCCCGATAAATGGCTTCTGTTCCTCAATCCCTATTAAATGTTTCTTTCTGACCAACTGGATTTGTCAGCCTTTCTTCAGCCTCTCATCAGCTCCCTAAGACTTTGGGGATAGGTCTATATAGACCTGCTCACTGTGGAACAGATGAATTTTAATACTACCCAAGGATGAGTGATTCCCAGTGGAGCCCTTAAGGGCACAGAATTACCTGAGGTGGTCAGGCGTGGTGGCTCATGCCTGTAATCCTAGCACTCTGGGAGGCTGAGGCGGGCAAATTGCCTGAGCTCAGGAGTTCAAAACCAGCCTGGGCAACACGGTGAAATCCCATCTCTACTAAAATACAAAATACAAAAAATGGTGGCATGTGCCTGTAATCCCAGCTACTCATGAGGCTGAGGGATGGGAACTGCTTCAACCTGGGAGGTGGAGGTTGCAGTGAGCCGAGATAGCATGTCACTGCACTCCAGCCTGGGCAACAGAACAAGATTCTGTCCCAAAAAAAAAAAAACAAAGAATGAATTACCTGAAATTCTGTGGGTTGGAAATTTCTAATTTCTACACATCCCTTCACTCCTTGATAATCTCTCTCCATAAGGCCATGCTTTTTGGTTGAGAATCACTGCAGTATTAAGAGTCATTATTACTGATGACAAGGTGCTGTGTTATACCCCTTAGGTATGTTGGCAAAAACAAAAAAAAAAATGTTGATATTGTGCTATACATAAAGCTTTAGAATTCTATTCAGTATAATGACAAACTATGATTTCTAATAGGCTTCTTGCTTGCATATTTAAGAATACGTAGATTAGGCCAGTTGTGTTAATCCTTAATCCCAGCATTTTGGGAGGATCACCTGAGGCCAGGAATTCAAGACCAGCTTGGGCAACATAGCAAAACTGTCTCTACCAAAAAAAAAAAAAAAAAAAAAGGTAAATATGATGTAGTAGGAGTTCTTCCACTAAAGATTTCTAAATCTCATCTATAAAACACTGTGTTACATGTTAAACCTTTTTCATAATTTTTGTGCAATCAGGGCAGCAATATGCCCTCTGAGTCTCTGTGGCCTTGTGTGCAAAATGGGAATGACTTAATGCACTGTGTTACCAGAAGATGAAATGAGCAAAATGCCTGGCACATAGTAGGTTCTCATAACACTAAAGTTACTTCTTTTTCTTTTCTTTTTTTTTTTGAGATGGAGTTTTGCTCTTGTTGCCCAGGCTGGAGTGCAATGGCGTGATCTCAGCTCACTACAACCTCTGCCTCCAGGGTTCAAGAAATTCTCCTGCCTCAGCCTCCCGAGTAGCTGGGATTACAGGCATGCACCACCACGCCCAGCTTATTTTGTATTTTTAGTAGAGAAAGGGTTTTCTCCACGTTGGTCAGGCTGGTCTGGAACTCCCTACCTCAGGTGATCCGCCCACCTGAGCCTCCCAAAGTGCTGGGATTACAGGTGTGAGCCACTGTGCCCGGCCTAAAGTTACTTCTAAAATAAGAGACTTCAAGTCTGATAAAAATTGCAACACAAAAATCTAACCCTTGAAGAAAAAGCTAGGTCATGAATTTCTTTTCAAATACTTGGCTTAACATCTATTTCCAGCCTTTGTATCTACAAAGAAAAAGAAAAAAATGAAAAAAAAATCTAGACCTGTCATATAATATTGGCATACCTGTTCTACGCCTTCTACCTCTGGAATATAAAACTGCAGCATGTTCTGAATTCCATTTTTCAGAGTAATGATTGAACTAGGACAGCTAGTACAAGAACCCTGGAGTTTCAGCTGTACGATGCCATCTTCAAAGCCTTTGTAGATTACATCTCCTCCATCTTCCTGCACAGTTGGCCTGTGAGGTCAAAGCATATTTATGACATAGTCTTTAAAATACAAGTTTTCATTGAAAAAATTTAGTAACAGCTCAGAGCTTACATTTTATATTAGTAAAATTCACAAAGTTAAAGCTACTTTTATAATAGAGAATAATAACTGTGGCTAAGTTTTATTTATAATTAATTTTTTAAAATCTCAGGTAAAATACCAAAATTCACTCATACAAATATTTCCTCCACTTACCACATTTGATCTTGCTTACTAATATCTTTTTTTTTTTTTTTTTTTTTTTTTTGAGACGGAGTCTCGCTCTGTAGCCCAGGCTGGAGTGCAGTGGCCGGATCTCAGCTCACTGCAAGCTCCGCCTCCCGGGTTCACGCCATTCTCCGGCCTCAGCCTCCCGAGTAGCTGGGACTACAGGCGCCCCCACCTCGCCCGGCTATTTTTTGTATTTCTTAGTAGAGACGGGGTTTCACCGTGTTAGCCAGGATGGTCTCGATCTCCTGACCTCGTGATCCGCCCATCTCGGCCTCCCAAAGTGCTGGGATTACAGGCTTGAGCCACCGCGCCCGGCCGCTTACTAATATCTTTTTAAGGCGGGGCATGGTGGCTCACACCTATAATCGCAGCAATTTGAGAGGCCAAGGTAGGAGACTGCTTGAGCCCAGGAGTTGGAAGCTGCAGTGAGCTATTATCAAATCACTGCACCCCAGCCTGGGTGACACAGCGAGACCCCATCTCTAAAGAAAACTTTTTTAAATAAAACGATATTTTAAAGCACTTAACATTTCAAATTTCCTAATAATTATTGTGATTACCTAAAACATACTCAGTCACTTGTTTTGAGTGAAGGGAAAGGGAGACTGTCATATGCTAGCTTAATTTTCAGGTAAACTTTTCATTGAAATACAACATTAACAGAGAAAAATGCTTAAATCCTGTATGTACAGTTCACTAAGGTTTCACAAAGTGAACACACATTTATAACCACCCAAACCAAGAAAAACACCACACCTCCAGAAGTCCCCTTTGGGCTTCCTTCCAATCACTCCCCACAACCAAAATGCAGCCATTATCCTAATTCATATCACCACTGATGAGTTTTGCCAGTCTCTGAACTTTATAATTTACAAATATAAATTCTATTTATAAATCACGTAGAATTACCCTTTTGTATCTGGCTTCCTGTGCTCTTTGTGAGATTCATCTATGTTGCTGAGTATAGTACTAGGTCATTTACTCTCACTGCTGCATAGTATTCCATTAAGCACATATACCAGAATTTATCCATTCTACTGTTGATGGACATTTAGGTTAATACTAGGTTTTGGCTTTTACAAATAGTACAGTTATAAAGATTCTTCGAAATGTTTTTGGTATGCATATATATTACTACTGGGAATATACCTGAAAGTGAAATTGCTGAATGAAGAGTATGAATATGTTGAGATTTAATAAATACTGCCATATAGTTTTCCAGTTATATAAACTTACATTTCCACCAGCAGTGTATGAGAGTTTCTGTTGCTCCACATCCTCACCAACAATTGGTGTTGTCAGTCTTAATAGTTTTAACTATTCTACTGGATTTGTACTAATATTTAATTGTAGTTTGAATATTCATAATAACTAATGAGGTTAAGTACTTTTTCATATTTAGTGGCTACTTATTTTTTTTCCTTTTTTTTTCAGAGACAGAGTCTCACTCTGTTGCCCAGGCTGGAGCGCAGTGGCACGATCTCAACTCACTGCAACCTCCGCCTCCGGGGTACAGGTGATTCTCCTGCATCAGCTTCCCAGATAGCTGGGATTACAGGCATGCACCAATACACCCGGCTAATTTTTTTTTGTATTTTTAGTAGAGACGGGGTCTTACCATGTTGGCCAGGCTGATCTTGAACTCCTGACCTCAAGTGATCCGCTCACCTAAGCCTCCCAAAGTGCTGGGATTACAGGTGTGAGCCACCATGCCCAGCCACTATTTGATTATCTTTTGCGAAGTACTTGCTGCAGTCTCTGATTGTCTTTTTCTTACCAATTTGTACAAGTTATTTATATATTCTGTCATATAAACACTGTAAATATCTTCTAATCTGTACCTTGCCTTTTGACTACAAATGGCACTTTTTAACCATCTCGCTTTGTCACATAGGCTGGAATACAGTGGCATGATCACAGCCCACTCAATGCTACCTAAAACTCCTAGACTCAAGGAAGCTTCCCCTGCCTCAGCCTCTTAAGTAGGTGGAATTATAGGCATAAGCCACTGTGCCCAGCCAATGGCATCTTCTGATGAAGAGAGAGTCACAATTTTACTGTGGTCCAATTTATATGTATTTTCCTTGACTTTTATCTGATTTTTTTTTTTTTTTGGAGATGGAGTTTCGCTCTTGTTGCCCAGGCTGGAGTGCAATGGTGCGATCTCAGCTCACCAAAACCTCCGTCTCCTGGGTTCAAGAGATTCTCCTGCCTCAGCCTCCCGAGTAGCTGGGATTACAGGCGCCCACCACCATGCCTGGCTAATTTTTTTATATTTTTAGTAGAGAGAAGATTTCTCCATGTTAGTCAGGGTGGTCTCAAACTCCCAACCTCAGGTGATCCACTCGCGTCAGCCTCTCAAAGTGCTGGTATTACAGGTGTAAGCCACCGCGCCCGGTCTTTATCTGATTTCTTGTGTCCCACTGGGGGAAAAAAAATTGCCTACCCGAAGGTCATACAAATATTCTATTTCTTTACTTTTCTCTTCTCTTTTCTTTTCCCCTCCCTCCCTCCCTCCTTCCTTACTTCCTTTCTTCCTCCCTCTCTCTTTCTTTCTCTTTCTCTTTTGTTGTAGAGATGGGGTCTCACTATGTTGCCCAGGCTGGTCTCAAATTCCTGGGCTCAAGCAATCTACCACCTCGGCCTCCCAAAATGCTAGGATTATAGGCATGAGCCACCATGCCTGGCACCTACATTTCTTCTAAGCAGTATACAGTTGGTTTTGTTTTTTCACATCCAATTTGACAATCTTATTTTTGTACATCAAACCATTGTCATTTAAATGCCAATACTTTTGAGTTTATATTACCATTTGCTGTTTCCTATTTTATATCATTTTGGATTGATGAAGTATTTTTTATTCTATTTCTCCCCTCCGTAAGTTTGCTTTTTTTTTTTTTTTGGTGAGACAGGGTCTTGTTCTGTCTCCTTGACCAGAGTGCAATGGTGTGATCACAGTCCACTGCAGCCTCAACTTCCCCAGCTCAAGCAATCTTCCCGCCTCACAAACAGCTGAGACTACAGGTGCACACCACCACACCCAGCTAATTTTTTAATTTTTTGTAGAGACAAGGTCTCACTATGTTGCCAGGGTTGTCTCTAACTTCTGAGCTCAAGCAATCCTCCTACCTCAGCCTCCCAAAGTGCTGGGATTATAGGCATGAGCACCATGCCCATCATCTTATGCTTCTTTCCTATATCTTCTATTCTCTTCTCTCCCTGTGCTTCAGGCTGAATATTTTCTACTGACTTAAATTCCAGTATACTAATCTTCTCTTCAACTATGTCCAATCTAATGTTAACCTAATCTAATGAGTTCTTAAGTTCAGTCATTATAATTTTAGTTCCAGGGTTACTAATTCTTTTTCTTTTTTTTTTTTTTCGAGATGGGGTCTCGCTCTGTCACCCAGGCTGGAGTGCAGTGGCGTGATCTCGGCTCACTGCAAGCTCCACCTCCCAGGTTCACACCATTCTCCTGCCTCAGCCTCCTGAGTAGCTGGGACTACAGGCACCCGCCACCACGCCTGGCTAATTTTTTGTATTTTTAGTGGAGACAGGGTTTCACTGTGTTAGCCAGGATGGTCTCGATCTCCTGACCTCGTGATCCACCCACCTCGGCCTTCCAAAGTGCTGGGATAACAGGCGTGAGCCACTGCACCCGACCACTAATTCTTTTTTTTTTTTTATAGATTCCAGTTCTCTAATGAAATTCTTCATCTTGCTATTTTTTATTTTAATCACAGTTTTTTAAACACTATGATGACTCCAATATCTAGGTTACCTATGAATCTGTTTTACTTTCCCTTGGTTTAGTTTCTAGATATGCCTAGCAATATCTGACTGAATTATGAACACTGTGTATGAAACACTGAAGTGACCTCGGATTATATTTAATCAGAAAGGATTCACCTGGTTGGGTGCTGTGGCTCACTCCTATAATCCCAGCACTTTGGGAGACTGAGGCAGATGGATCACCTGAGTCCAGGAGTTTGAGACCAGCCTGGGGAACACGGGGAAACCCCATCTCTACAAAAAATACAAAAATTAGCTGGGCATGGTGGCACATCCCTGTAGTTCCAGCTACTCAGATGGCCAAGGTGGGAGGATCACTAGAGCCTGGGAAGCTGAGGATACAAGGAGCCATGAGCATGCTACTGCACTCCAGCCTGGGCAGGAAAGCGAAACCCTATCTTAAAAAATAACAACAATTTTAAAAAAAGGATTAATCTTATGTTTTGTCAACAGCTCATCTACTCTGGAATTAAACTGACTTAATACTGGCCTACAGTGTTGTAAGCTTACTATACCTCTGATGTGCCTTCATTTCAAGAGTATAATTCTCCGGGGAGCCTAATCACCAACAGCTTAGAATTTTTTTTTTTTTTGAGACCATCTCGCTCCGTTGCCCAGGCTAGAGTACAATGGTGCAATCTTGACGCACTGCAACCTCTGCCTTTGCTTGCAGTTCAAGCAATTCTCCTGCCTCAGCTACCAGAGTAGCTGGGATTTTTCACAGAGACAGAGTTTCACCATGTTGGCCAGGCTGGTCTCAAACTTCTTACCTCAAGTGATCCACCCACCTTGGCCTCCCAAAATGCTCAGATTACAGGCATGAGACACCGCACCCAGCCAGACTTGGATGTTTCTCAAGACCCAACCTCCCTGACAGAGTCTAAACTCCAATTTTTGTCCCCCACCCCAGCACCGTAAGACTGTTAAAAGTCTGCTCTGCCTTCCAGCTACCTTTTTTTTTTTTTTTTAAATACTTCTTTAGCCTCTTTTACATAGCTGCTACAATAAGTAATTGCCTTAAGGGGAAAATCTGAGTGTTAGGATTACTTTTCTTTTTTAAGTAATTATTATTGTGGGTTTTTTTGTTTTGTTTTGTTTTGTTTTGAGACAGAGTCTTACTGTATTGCACCCAGGCTGGAGTACAGTGACACAATCTTGGCTCACTGCAACCTCCACCTCCCAGGTTCAAGTGATTCTCATGCCTCAGCCTCCCATGTAGCTGAGATTATAGAAGTGTGCCACCACACCTGGCTCATTTTTGTATATTTTAGTAGAGACACAGTTTTGCCATGTTGGCCAGGCTGGTCTTGAACTCCTGACCCCAGGTGATCCACCTGTCTCAGCCTCCCAGAGTGCTGGGATTACAGGCGTGAGCCACCCTGCCCGGCCAATTAATTGTTCTTTTTTTTTTTTTTTTTTTTTGGTGGAGTCTCACTCTGTCACCCAGGCTGGTGTGCAGTAGCATGATCTCGGCTCACTGCAAGCTCAGCCTCCCGGGTTCACACCATTTTCCTGCCTCAGCCTCCCGAGTAGCTGGGACTACAGGCAACCACCACCACGCCCAGCTAATTTCTTGTATTTTTAGTAGAGACAGGGTTTTGCCGTGTTAGCCGGGATTGTCTCGATCACCTGATCTCATGATCCACCCACCTCGGCCTCCCAAAGTGCTGGGATTACAGGCATGAGCCATCGTGCCCGGCCTCCAATTAATTATTCTTAATTCAGAAAAATTATAGATATTTACACGTACAACATGATGTTTTGAAATATGCAGGCCGGGTGCGGTGGCCCATGCCTGTAATCCCGGCACTTTGGGATGCCAAGGAGGGTAGATCACCTATCACCATCCTGGACAACATGGCAAAATCCTGTCTCTACTAAAACTACAAAAATTAGCTGGGTGTGGTGGTACATACCTGTAATCCCAGCTACTCAGGAGGCTGAGGCAGGAGAATCACTTGTACCCGGGAGGCAGAGGTTGCAGTCAGCCGAGATCACGCAGCACTCCAGCCTGGGTGACAGAGCAAGACTCCATCTCAAAAAAAAATCTGTATACACCATGGAATGACTAAATCAAGCTAATTAACTTATACATTACCTCACATACCTGTTTTTTGTGTCAATAACTTAATAACTACTATCTTAGCAATTTTTTTTTTTTTTTTTTTTTTTTTTTTAGTAGGAGTTTTGCTCGTCACCCAGGCTGGAGTGCAATGGCGCAATCTTGGCTGACTACAACCTCTGCCTCCTGGGTTCAAGCAATTCTCCTACCTCAGTCTCCATAGTAGCTGGGATTACAGATGCCCACCACTACGCCTGGCTAATTTTTGTATTTTTAGTAGAGATGAGGTTTCAACATGTTGGCCAGGCTGGTCTTGAACTCCTGACCTTAGGTGATCCAACCGCCTTGGCCTCCCAAAGTACTGGGATTACAGGCGTGAGCCACCGCGCCAAGCCACAATTTTCAAGAATACATTGTTACTAACTATAGGCTTACTTGGCTGGGTGCTGTGGCTCACATCTGTAATCCCAGCACTTTGGGAGGTTGAGGTGTGTGGATCACGAGGTCAGGAGTTCAAGAACAGCCTGGCCAACATGGTAGAATCCCATCTCTTCCAAAAAATACAAAAATTAGCTGGGTGTGGTGGCACGTGCCTGTAATCCCAGCTACTCAGGAGGCTGAATGTGAAGAACTGCTTGAACCTGGGAGGTGAGGCTGTAGTGAACTGAGATTGCACTCCAGCCTGGGCAACAGAACGAGACTCCGTCTTAAAATAAAAAAAACTATCTCAAGAACAGAAAACCAAACACCACATGTTCTCACTCATAGGTGGGAATTGAACAATGAGAACTCTTGGACACAGGAAGGGGAACATCACACACCGGCACCTGTTGTGGGGTTGGGGGAGGGGGAAGGGATAGCATTAGGAGATATACCTAATGTAAATGACGAGTTAATGGGTGCAGCACACCAACATGGCACATGTATACATATGTAACAAACCTGCACGTTGTGCACATGTACCCTAGAACTTAAAGTATAAAAAAAGAAAAACAACTATAGGCTTACTTTTCTTAACTTCCCTACTTTCTAGGATCTTGGTCCTTGAAATCAAGATTTCACTGATAACCCAGAATTTTAATTTTTGTCTTCCCATCTAAACAAATTTTCTGAAAGCCCAATGGTTTCTCCGATTCTTAGCAGCTGCCCTCTGCCCAGCTTCTTCTACCCTAGCTATGTAGCAAGGCACAGCAAATGCCTGAAGGGAAAACTCAGTGAGCTTCCCTTCTCTTCAGGATCTTGGCACCTCAAATCTTGCTTGCTTTGGCAGCTATCTAATGCTTTCAAACAAATTCTTTTTACTGTACTTTATCCAGCTTTTCTGGGAGTTCTCAGCATGACTGTTGGTCTGCTACAAGCAAAAGTAGAAGCCTGCTGTTCTCCACTCATTTAAATTTATTCTGTATGGGCAATACACTGAAAATAGGTACTCATTCTCTCTTCACAACCTTTCCAAACATTCAGTCTTTTTTTTTTCTTTTTAAGAAATTTGGTATTATAACAATATCGAATCTAAATTGAGACTGTGTAGAATACATTTCTTCATTGAATGTGTTTAAATACATTGGGTGTTTTAAAATTTTGAGCAAATGTAGTGAAGATACAGGCTTTAAATTCGATTGTCATGGTTACCTGCTGCGGTTTACATTAATTTGCACTTATTTTGAAAATCTACTATAATCTCATGGCCAATTAAAACTGTATTGCTATAATGAAAAATGCCTCCAAAGCACTTGAATTCGGGTAGAGAGAGGAGTACATACCGTATTCTAGTATCTAACAATTCCTTAATCATTGCCACAACTTCATCATCTTCTTCAGATCCTAGAAATAGTTACATATAAAAACATCAAGAGTAGAAATTTTATAGCCATGCAAGTACAAGTATTAAAACAGAGTGATTTTAACTACACGGTTCATTAAAAACATAAAACTATAGAACATGTAACTTGGTATGGAGATATATTTTGGGAAATTGAAGAGAAAATCATTCATGTGATTCTCTGAAGAAAAATTAGGGAATACTGATCAACTCAACATTTGGTGATAAAGATGAGTACACTAAAACATCTTGGTATATTAATGATGTTAGGGTTTGAAATTTTAATCCAGTAAATATGCAGATGTTCTCTGTTCTCAAGGATTGAAAGTATCAGAAAAAAGAAACTGAATTTTGATGGAAACTTTGAGACAAAAAGGCACACCTACTTTGCAAGTTAAGTTACATCGTCAGTTTCTCAACTTACTGGTTTTCAAAATGTCAACCATACTAAATATAGATGTAAACCTTCCGGAAATTTCTAAAATGTTTTTTTTTTTCTTCTTGAGACAGCGTTTCACTCTGTTGCCCTGTCAGGAGTGCAGTGGTGTGATCACAGCTCACTGCAGCCTCAACCTCCTGGGCTCAAGCAGTCCTGCCTCAGTCTCCCAAGTAGTCTGGGACCACAAGTGTGAGCCACCACACCCAGGCAATTTTTTTTATTTTCTGTAGAGATGGGGTCTCGCCATGTTGCTGATATGGTTTGGCTGTGTCCCCAGTCAAATCTCATCTTGAACTGTAGTTCCCATAATCCCTATGTGTTGTGGGAGGAAGCTGGTGGGAGGTAATTGAATCATGGGGATGGTTACCCTCATGCTGTTCTCGTGATAGTGAGTGAGTTCTCACGAGATCTGATGGTTTTATAAGGAACTTTTCTCCCTTTTGCTTGGCACTTCTTCTTGTTGCCACCATGTGAAGACTCACATGTTTGCTTCCCCTTCCGCCATGATTGTAACTTTCCTAAGGCCTCCGAGCTATGCTGAACTGTGAGTCAATTAAACCTCTTTCCTTTATAAATTACCCAGTCTCAGGTATGTCTTTATCAGCAGTGTGAGAACAGACTAATCCAGTTGCCCAAGATGATCTTCAACCCCTGGGCTCAAATGATCCTACTGCCTCAGTCCCCCAAAGTACTGAGATTACAGGCATGAGCCATGCCAGGCCTCTGAAATGTTCTACACATCTTCTGAGCAAAAAGTTAGCCTTTGAGAAAACCAAAAATGTAGAGATTTCATATCACATTATAACAAACACTAGATTCTGGCAACCCCTAAAATTAAATTATATTGAGTTTTTAAAGAAAAGAAATAAAACATGGCTTATGCCTGTAATCCCAGCACTTTGGGAGGCTAAAGTAGGCACATCACTTGAGGTCAGGAGTTCCAGACCAGCCTGGCCAATATGACAAAACCCTGTCTTTACTAAAAATACAAAAATTAGTCAGGTGTGGTGGTGGGTGCTTGTCATCCCAGCTACTCGGGAGGCTGACACGAGAATCACTTGAACCCCGATGGCGGAGATTGCAGTGAGCTAAGATTGCACTACTGTATTCTAGCCTGGCTGACAGAGCAAGATTCTATCTCAAAAAAAAAAAAAAAAAGAAAGAAAGAAAGAAAAGAAAAATTTAAAAATTTAAAAGGAAAAGAAAACACACAAAAGGTGGTTCCCACCTATAATCCCAGCACTTTGGGAGGCTGAGGCAGGCAGACCACCTGAGGTCAGGAATTCGAGACCAGACTGGCCAACATGGTGAAACCCTGTTTCTACCAAAAATACAAAAATTAGCTGGACGTGGTGGTACACGCCTGTAATCCCAGCAACTTGGGAGGCTGAGGCAGGAGAATTGCTTGAACCCAGGAGGTGGAAGTTGCAGTGAGCCGAGAATGCACCACTGCAGTCCAGCCTGGGCAATAGAGTGAGACTCCACCTCAAAAAAATAAATAAATAAAAATAAATAAATGAGTAAATTTGTTGGGGGAAAAAAGCACAAAAGCTAAAACTGTCTTAGATCAGTAAACCTAAATTCCACTTCCCCACCATCCCTTCCATAGACAATCACTATCATGAGTTAGGTTTATATCTTCCCAGCATGTGTTTACATTTACATGTATAAATTAACACAAATGAGATCATACTATACATACTATTCTATAGCTTCCTCTTTTCTATGTAAAATATCTTGAAGGTCATTCCCCATTGGCATATACAAATATGCCTCAATAAAATAGGTACACAGTAACTTTTATATAGATTTGTCTTTGGCCAGTGTCTTCATTATTTCAGTTGTTTATACAGTTTGCTGCTATTTCTAACAATCCTGCAACATACTTGCTTATATAAATATATATCAAAAGGCCGGGCTCAGTGGCTCACACCTGTAATCCCAGCACTTTGGGAGGCCAAGGTGGGCAGATCATTTGAGGTCAGGAGTTCAAGACCAGCCTGGCCAACATGGTGAAATCCCGTCTCTACTAAAAATACAAAAATTAGCCGGGAGTGGTTGCGGGTGCCTGTAATTCCAGCTACTCCAGAGGCTGAGGCAGGAGAATCACTTGAACCCAGGAGTCGGAGGTTGTAGTGAGCTGAGATCACGCCACTGCACTCCAGCCTGGGTGAAAGAGTGAAACTCCGTCTCAAAAAAAAAAAAAAAAAATAAATATATATATATATACACACACACATATACATACACACACACACACACACACACACAGAGAGAGAGAGAGAGAGAGATACATCAATGTACTTTTGCAATTATATTTATGAGATAAATTCCTACTAGTGGGATATTTGGGTAAACAGGCTTGTGCTTTTTTTTTTTTTTTTTTTTTTTTTTGACAGAGTTTCACTCTTTTTGCCCAGGCTAGAGTACAATGGCAAAACCTCAGCTCAATGCAACCTCGGCCTCACAGGTTCAAGCAATTCCCCTGCCTCAGCCTCCTAAGTAGTCAGGATTACAGGTACCTGCTACCACACCTGGCTAATTTTTTGTAATTTTAGGGGGTTACACAATGTTGACCAGGCTGGTCTCGAACTCCTGACCTCAGGTGATCCTCCCGCCTTGGCCTCCCAAAGTGCTGGGATTACAGGCGTGAGCCACCACGCCTGGCCTAGCTTGTGCATTTTTAATGTTAGTAGATATAGTCAAATTACTCTAAAAAAGTTATAAGGTTTACATATGGATCCATAAAGAACACTTGTAACTGTTTCATGTAGTACTAAAAATTTTCATAAATGTTACATTTATAAACGTACATACATTTGAATTTTCCTTTTTCACTTAATATTTTCTTTTTTATGTTTCTATGTTGGTATCTCCCAATCTAGTCATTCCTTTTAACTGCTGGTATAGTTAAAAAATATTTCAGTGAGCATGTTTCTACATGTTGCCTTGTGCGTATCTCTAAGACTCTTAAGATATATATCTAAAAATATACCTGTATCACCTAAAGATAATTATACAAATGTTTCTGCATGTCACAGTCTACTTAGTGTTGCTATAAAGGAATACCTGAGACTGTGTAATTTATAAAGAAAAAAATGTTTATTTGGTTGATTCTGATGTCTAGAAAAGTTGAAGACTTGGCATCTGGTGAGGGCCTCAAGCTGCTTCCCCTCATGGAAGAAGAAGGGGAGCTGGCCCATGCAGAGATCACATGGTGAGACAGGAAGGAGATGGTGTTAGTGGGACTCTTCTTAGCACTCAGCTCTCAAAAGAAGTAATAGAGTAAGAACTCACTCCCCTCCCCTCCTACCCCCGGCTTTTCCAGAGGGCATTCATCTACTATTGAGGGATCCATCTCCATGACCCACTCACCTCCCATTAGACTCCACCTCCAACACTGGGGATCGAATTTTGGCATGAGATTTGGAGGGGACAAACGTAGAAACTATAGCAGTGTATATATGTGTGTATGCACATATAAATGTTTTTGTAGTCAATGCTTATT
This sequence comes from Papio anubis, assembly GCF_008728515.1. NCBI lineage: Eukaryota > Metazoa > Chordata > Mammalia > Primates > Cercopithecidae > Papio > Papio anubis. Next base: position 69,741,856 of record NC_044989.1, read on the forward strand.
AACATTGATGAACTACTAGAACTAATGAGTGCTAACCTTGACAGATATAAGACCAATATACAAAAATCAACAGTATTCCTATCTCCAACACCCCAAATTAGAAAACATTATTTTAAAACATACAGGGCCGAGTGAGGTGGTTCATGCCCATAATCCCAGCACTTTGGCAGGCCAAGGCAGGCGGATCACCTGAGGTCAGGAGTTCAAGAGCAGCCTGGCCAACATGGCAAAACCCCATCTCTACTAAAAATACAAAAATCAGTCAGGTGTGGTGGTGGGCGCCTGTAATCCCAGCTGCTCAGGAGGCTGAGGCAGGAGAATTGCTTGAACCTGGGAGGCAGAGGTTGCAGTGAGCCGAGATCACACCATCGCTCTCCAGCCTGGGCAACAAAGCAAGACCCTGTCTCAAAAAAAAACCAAAAAGCAGATACAGGCAGCATGATAGAGTGGTTAAAAGCATTAACACTCGAGCCAGATTGCCCAAAGTTTGTATCTGTCTCTGCCACTTACTACCTGTGTGACCTTGAGCAAATTACTCAACCATTCAATGCCTCAGTTTTCTCATGTGTTAAATGTGGTAACAGTTCCTATCTGATAAGGTTATTTTAAGAATTAAGTGAGTTTATACTTGTAAAGTGCTTAGAATTGTGCCTGAAATATCGTAATCAGTATATCTAAGTGCTTACTAAACAAAATAAGAACCTTTATGACAACAAAACCTATATGGTACCTAGAACTAACATGAGCTCATACCAAGAAAAGAACGTAAGTCTCAAGTAAATAGGAAAATTTGGGGATGAAAAAATATCAATGTTGAAGAAATGTTAATTCTCCCAAATTTAATCTATAAATTTAATGCAACTTCAACCAAGCTCTTGACATGGTTTTTCAGAGACTTTACAAGATGATCAATAAATTTACAAGGAAGAATAAAGTGACCAGACCACCAGAAAGTTTTTTTAATTGAGGAACTTTTTTTTTTTCCAGATATTTTCATATACTATGCTAATTGTTACAGAGATACTATAATTAAAACTCTGTATGTTATTAAAACAGGAAGAGGGGCAAAAAGACCACAGGGACAAAAAACATCTTAGAAAAAGACCCATGTATAATATTATAAATTCATGAGGAAAGACTGGGATACTTGATTAGCTATGTAGAAAAAGATGAAATTATATTTTAAACTATACAGAAAAACAAATCCCACAGTGATTAAATATGTAGGTGTAAAAAATAAAACTTTAAAAAACAAAAATACATACACATATGACAATATCTTTGTGATAAAGGAAAAACTTCATCAACAACAAATACAACAGTATCAGCAAATACTTATGGAGCTTTATGTATAGTCACTCTTCCAAGTGCTTCACACTAAATAACTTACTAAAACAAGGTACAAAAGGCACAAACCACAAAGGAAAAAGATGAACAAATGTAACCACATTAAAATGAAAATTTTCTGTATGACAAAAGACATCATAAACAAAATGAAAAGTTAAGTCACAGTTAGGGAGATATCATTTGCTAAGAAAATACCTAACGAAGAATTAATATTCAGAATATTTATATATATACAGAGAGAATGAGACCTTTTTTTTTTTTTTTTAAGAGATGTGGCCTAGTTCTATCAACCAAGATGGAGTGTACTGGCGTGAACATGGCTCACTGCAGCCTCAGCCTCCTGGGCTCAAGCAATCTTCCCACCTCAGCTTGTCAAGCAGGAGGGACTACATGCACGCATCACCATGCCCAGCTAATTTTTGTGTTTTTTTGTAAAGACAGGGTTTCGCCACACTGCCCAGGCTAGTCTCAAGTTTCTGAGCTCACAATCTGCCGCCTTCACTTCCCCAAGTGCTAAGATCACAGGTGTGGGGCATGGTATCCAGCCCAGAATATTTTTTAAAAACCTGCTTAAATAAATATTAAAAATACATATGGGCCAGGTGGCAGTTGTTCATGTTTATAATCTCAGTACTTTGGAATGCTGAGGCAGGAGGATCACTTGAGGCCAGGAATTTGAGACCAGCCTGGGCAACATAACAAGATCTCATCTCTACAAAAAAAGAATTTTTTTTTTTTTTTTGGGGACGGAGTCTTGCTCTGTCACCAGGCTGGAGTGCAGTGGTGCGATCTCAGCTCACTGCAACCTCTGCCTCCCGAGTTCAAGCGATTCTCCTGCCTCAGCCTCCCAAGTAGTTGGGACTACAGGAGCGCGCCACCATGCCCAGTAGATTTTTATATTTTTAGCAGAGATGGGGTTTTACCTTGTTGGCTAGGATAGTCTCACTCTCTTAACCTTGTGATCTGCCCACCTTGGCCTCCCGAAGTGCTGGGATTATAGGCGTGAGCCACTGTGCCAGGCCTCTACAAAAAAATTTTATTTATTTATTTATTTATTTATTATTTTTTTTTTTTTGAGATGGAGTCTCACCCTGTCGCCCAGGCTGGAGTGCAGTGGCACGATCTTGGCTCAATGTAACCTCCACCTCCCAGATTCAAGCGATTCTCCTGACCCAGCCTCCTGAGTAGCTGGGATTACAGGCACGCACCACCATGCCTGGCTAATTTTTGTATTCTTAGTAGAAATGGGGTTTCACCATGTTGGTCAAGCTTGCCTCGAACTCCTGACCTCAAGATCCACCCACCTCGGCCTCCCAAAGTGCTGTGATTACAGACGTGAGCCACCATGCCTGGCCAAAAAATTTTTAAAATAAAAACATTAAACAGGCATGTGGCAGGAGCCTATAATCCCAGCTACTTGGGAGATGGAGGCAGGAGGATTGCTTAAGCCTGGGAAGCTGAGGATGTAGTGAGCCATGATCATGCCACTGCACTCCACCGTGGGTGACACAGCAGGTCACTGTCTCCAAAAAATAAAAAGACACGTGACTCAATTTTAAGTAGAAAAGATAAAAATAGAAAATTTACTGACAAGAAAAGTAAATGGCCAATAAACATATGAAACTCTTCACACTCAGTATTAATCAAGAAAATGCAATTAAAACAAGATACTGGCTAGGCGCAGTGGCTCATGCCTGTAATCCCAGCACTTTGGGAGGCTGAGGCAAATGGATCACAAGGTCAGGAGTTCGAGACCAGCCTGGCCAACATGGTGAAACCCCGTCTCTGCTAAAAATAGAAAAATTAGTTGCACATGGTGGCAGGTACCTGTAATCCCAGCTATTCGGGAGGCTGAGGCAGGAGAATCGCTTGAACCCAGGAAGTAGAGGTTGTGGTGAGCCGAGATCGCGCCATTGCAGCACTCCAGCCTGGGCAACAAGAGTGAAACTCCATCTCAAAACAAAACAAAAACAAAAAAAACAACAACAACAAAAAAAGAAACAAGGTACCATTGTATACCCAACATACAGGTTAAAAAAAAGAAAGAAAAAGAAAAAGAGACACTAAATGATGACAAAGATAAAAGATGTAAGAACATTGAAATTCTTACAATATACTGCTAATGTGCACTTAATTAGATCAACTTATGATATAGCAGTTCCACTTTTAGGAACATAGCCTAAAGAAGCTCTCGGCCAGGCACGGTGGCTCATGCCTGTAATCTCAGTACTTTGGAAGGTCAAGGCGGGTGGATCCACCTGAGGTCAGGAGTTTGGGATCAGCCTGGCCAACGTGGCAAAACCCCATCTCTACTAAAAATACAAAAATTAGCTGGGCGTGAAGGTGCATGCCTGTAATCCCAGACACTGAGGAGGCTAAGGCAGGAGAATCGCTTGAACCTGGGACGCGGAGGCTGCAATGAGCTGAGATCATGCCACTGCACTCCAGTCTGGATGACGGAGCAAGACTCTGTCTCAAAAATAAATAAAAATAAGGCCGGGTGCAGTGGCTCATGCCTGTAATCCCAGCACTTTGGGAGGCCGAGGCAGGTGAATTACGAGGTCCAGAGTTCGAGAACAGCCTGGCCAACATGGTGAAACTCTGTCTCTACTAAAAATACAAAAATTAGCCAGACATAGTGGTGGGCGCCCGTAATACCAGCTACTTGGGAGGCTGAGGCAGGAGAATCGCTTGAACCCGGGAGGCAGAGGTTGCAGTGAGCTGAGATCATGCCACTGCACTCCAGCCTGGGCAACAGAGCAAGACTCCATCTCCAAAAATAAATAAAAATAAATAAACAAACAAACAAATAAGAAGCTCTCCACATATTCACAAACAGACTTCCATAAGGATGCCCACTATAGCAATGTTTTCAATAAAAAATTAGTACAAAACTTTACTTGAACATAAAGGAACAAATTAACTATACCTTATTCCTATAATGAAATACTATCCAGCACGTATGATGAGTAAACTAGAACTATATTTTTTGAAATGGATATATTTCAAAAATATCATACTTAGTAAAAAAGGCAATTAGAAAGTATAACGCAAGATATTTAAGGTTGGGCACAGTGGTTCATGCCTATAATCCCAGCATTTTGAGAGGTTGAGTCCAGCAGAACACCTGAGGTCAGGAGTTCAAGACCAGCCTGACAAACATGATGAAACTACCTCTACTAAAAATACAAAAATTAGCTGGATGTGATGGTGCACACCTGTAATCCCAGCTACTTGGGAGACTGAGGCATGAGAAACACTTGAACCTGGGAGGTGGAGGTTGCAGTGAGCAGAGATCGCGTCACTGCACTCCAACCTGGGTGACAGAGTAAGAGTCTGTCCCTTAAAAAAAAAAAAAACAGATATTTAAAACTTAAGAACAAAAACTAATACTATATATTCCCTGCAGAGACTTACATGTATAGTATAAAACAAACCAAGTTTCACATATCTCTGAAACTAGAAAGGGAAAAGGGATGGGGGTATAGTGGTTTTAGCTGTTTCTTTTTTTATTTACTTTATGCTCTAGAATCTGACACTGTATGTTTAATATTTTATTTTAAATGAGTCTAAAGCAACTGTGGCAAAAGATAACATTTGTTTTGTTTTTCCCAAAAGCCCATTCTGTAACTTAATTAACATTTGTTAGATATGAGTGGAGGGCAAATTGGTGAGCATGATACTATTTTCTGCATGTTTGAAAATTTTTATAATTGAAAATTTTGGTTTTATATAGTAATGATAATTTATACACAAGTTTTCAAAATGATATCTAAATCTGCAGAGCTAAATATATTAAATGATAGAATTCTAAGTTCCTATGACTTCTAAAATCAAGGCAAATGTGAGGAAAATAGAAAAGTCTAAAAAAAGGGCAAATTTTAATTACTCAATACAACATGTTACCTGCTTCTCCTGAAGGTGTTTCCTCAGTAACTAGGGGTAAGCCAGATGCAAAGAAGTCCATGATTGTTGCATAAATATCTGGTTTCAGTAAATTCCAGTCTAAATCTTCATTTTCCTATAAACATTTAAAGGAAAATGCTGTATTTGCAGGCAAGGGCAGAGACCCATACAGAACGCTACCTTATACCTCTTTTTTTTTTTTTTTTTTTTTTTTTTTGAGGTGGAGTCTCACTCTGTTGCTCAGACTGGATGGAGTGCAGTGGCATGATCTTGGCTCACTGCAACCTCTGCCTCCTGCGTTCAAGCAATTCTCCTGCCTCAGCCTCCCAAGTAGCTGGGACTACAGGTGTGTGCCACCACAGCTGGCTAATTTTTTGTAGTTTTAGTAGAGATGAGGTTTCACCATGTTAGCCAGGATGGTCTCGATCTCCTGACCTTGTGATCCGCCTACCCCGGTCTCCCAAAGTGCTGGGATTACAGACGTGAGCCACTGCGCCCAGCCCCCTTATACCTCTTAAGAATCTTGTCCTGGCCAGGTATCGTAGTTCATGTCTAATCCCAACATTTTGGGAAGCTGAGGCAAGAGGACAGCTTGAATTCAGGAGTTCAAGACTAGCCTGGGCAACACAGTGAGACTTCATCTCTTTTCATATTTTTAAAAATAATAAATAAATGGAAAGGAAGAAAGAAAAAAGAGAGAAAAGAAGCAGAAAAAAGGAAAGGAGAAGAAAGGCAAGTAGGCGGGCGAAGGGAAGGGGAAGGGAAAAGGGAAAGGGAAAAGAAAAGAAATAAAAATAAGAAAAGAAAAGAGGAAAGGAAAGGAAAAGAAAAATATCTTTTCCTATAGACACACTATACCTATGCAATGGCAACCACTTCTGGAGAATGTATATTAGCTCCACATCTTAAAGGGTCCTGTTTAAATGAATTTCAGAAGATAAAATCTTAAAGATTCCCCCATTCATTAACTAATTCATTCACTTATCAAACTTCCATTGTTTTAATTTGATTTAAATGATTAAAAGACATTTTTCGTGATGTGAAGACAAAATATTAAATGGACTTTGTCTTTAAAAAGGATGATAAAGAGATACCCATTCTCTTAAAAAAATAGGATGTAATTGCTTGACCAAGTATATGTAACAGTCTACAACTATTCAAAAAATTTACTTACATATATTACTTAAAGGGTATGAAAGAAATTCAGCTGGGCGTGGTGGCTCACGCCTGTAATCCCAGCACTTTGGGAAGCTGAGGCAGGTGGATCGCCCGAGGTCAGGAGTTTGAGACCAGCCTGGCCAATATGGCGAAATCCCGTCTCTACTAATAATACAAAAATTAGCCAGGCGTGGTGGCAGAGGCCTGTAATCCCAGCTACTCGGGAGGTTGAGGAAGGAGAATCGCTTGAACCTGGGAGCCGGAGGTTGCAGTGAGCCGAGATCGCGCCACTGCCCTCCAGCCTGGGCGACAGAGTGAGACTCCGTCTCAAAAGAAAAAAGAAACAATATAGAGATAGTACATAAAAGGTGACATAAATGGGGACTGCTAAGGTTATAAAAGTAAAACTAGTGAAATATCTTAGTGATTGGGAATGGAAACTAGTTCTAGGTAATAAATCATTTGGAAAATAAATCAGAGTGTTACCTCAGATCTTCAATAAATAGCAGACTCTACTAAATAGGAAAATATTGGTAATAAAAATTAAAAAAAATCCTAAAGTTGTCTGAATGAGAAAAAAAGGCAGCATGTAAGCTGCAAATATACATATATATTTAGAAAAAAAAACCACAAATGATACATAAAGAAATCTAATTATCAACTGGAAATCAGAAGTAGAAACAGGTGATTGCTGAAGACATTCAGTAAAATGTGATAGTCCATGATGAGAAAGGTTACTGAAAGAAAACAAAACAAATCCAGTATTCCGTCTATTAAATACCAACGTGGGCAGAGGTGGTGGCTCACATGGTGGCTCACACCTTTAATCCCAACATTTTGGGAGGCTGAGACAGGAGGATTGTATGTGCCCAGGAGTTCGAGATCAGCCTGGGCAATATAGAAGGACACTGTTTCTACAATTAAAAAAAAAAAAAAAGAAAAAAAAATTAGCTGGGCATGGTGGCATGCACCTATAGTCCCAGCTACTCGGGAAGCTGAGCTGGGAGGATTGCTTGAAGCTGGGAGTTAGTGGTTGCAGTGACCCATGATCACACCACTATATTCCAGCCTGGAAAACAAAGCAAGATCCCATCTATATGGATGTGTACATAGATAGATACACACACACATACACATATAAGTATCAACATATACCCTAACTTGAGATATTATCTATTGGTTACGTCATTTCACTTAAGAAAAAATTGCAGAGCTAGGGCAATTTCAAATAGGGTAACTAAATAATGAAAGTAAGAGAGCTAAAAGATGACTTACTAAATCTAATCAAGAAAAATAGGAAAAGTAAAAAAAAAACAAAAACAAAAACAAAAAAAAACCCTTTAAGATATAATCACATTTTTACCTATAAAAAATTTTATATAGCATAGGCTATATGTAAAAGAACTAAATAACTTTTAAAACTAAATATATAATTTCCCACTTATGCCGGGCGCAGTGGGTCAAGTCTGTAATCCCAGCACTTCGGGAGGCCAAGACGGGCGGATCACGAGGTCAGGAGATCGAGACCATCCCGGCTAACATGGTGAAACCCCGTCTCTACTAAAAAATACAAAAAAACTAGCTGAGCGAGGTAGCGGGCGCCTGTAGTCCCAGATACTTGGGAGGCTGAGGCAGGAGAATGGCGTAAACCCGGGAGGCGGAGCTTGCAGTGAGCTGAGATCCGGCCACTGCACTCCAGCCTGGGCGACAGAGCGAGACTCCATCTCAAAAAATAAAAAAAAAAATAAAAATAATTTCCCACTTATAAAATAACTAGTTGTAAGAATTAGATAACATATATAAAGCACTAGTGCCATATCTGACATTGAATATATTAAATAAATGCTTATCCTTTCTTCCCCTTAAAAAATATGGAAGAAAGAAAACTGAAGAATGGGGGACTGGACATGGTGGTATGCACGTATAGTCCCAGCTACCAGGGAGGCTGAGGTGAGAGGATTGCTTAAGCTCAAGAGACTGAGGCTGCAGTTTGCCTAGATCATGCCACTGCACTCTGACCTGGGTGATGGAGTGAGACTTTGTCTCTAAATAAATAAATAGCTACAAGAGAATACTGGACTAGATGACTAGGTTTAACATGTCACTAACCCAGTACGTCCACTTTTTTTTTTTTTAATTTCTTTTTTGAAACAGAGTCTCACTCTGTCACTCAGGCTGGAGTGCAATGGCCCGATCTCGGCTCACTGCAAACTCGGCCTCCCGGGTTCACACCATTCTCCTACCTCAGCCTCCTGAGTAGCTGGGGCTACACGCACCCGCCACCACGCCCGGCTAATTTTTTTTGTATTTTTAGTATAGAAGGGGTTTCACTGTGTTAGCCAGAATGGTTTTGATCTCCTGACCTCGTGATCCGCCCGCCTCAGCCTCCCAAAGTGCTGGGATTACAGGTATAAACCACCACGCCTGGCCCCCAGCATATCCACTTTTAAGGACATAAAGAGCTCAGACAAATCCTTTCAAATTGCTTAAGGGGAGTTTAATAAATACTTGCGATTTTCACACAGTATCAAGCAAGTGATTTAAGTTAAGTGGATATATGTCAATCAACAGATTTAAAAGGATACATAGTTCAAATTTAAATAGTTCATGTCCCATTAATCTAGTAGACATAAAAAATGGAACAGGCCTTTCTAGTAGATGCCGCCTTGACTGTTGAAAAACACAGCATATTTTGGCTGGGCGTGGTGGCTCACGCCTGTAATCCCAGCACTTTGGAGGCTGAGGCGGGTGATCACCTGAGGTGAGGAGTTCTAGACCAGCCTGGCCAACACGGTGAAACCCTGTCTCTACCAAAAATACAAAAATTAGCAGGGCATGGTGGCAGGTGCCTGCAATCCCAGCTACTGGGGGTGGCGGGGGGCCAAGGCAGGAGAATCACTTGAATCCGGGAGGCAGAGGTGGCAGTGAGCCAAGATAGCACCATCGCACTGCAGCCTAGGGGACAAGAGCGAGACTTCGTCTCAAAAAAAAAGAAAGAAAAAGAAAAACATAGCATATTTCGCTTGATTTTTCTGACATTTAGAGGGCTAGAGAGTAAGACCCTGTCTCAAAAAAAATAAAAATTAAAATTAAAGAACAGAAAAATGGAAATGTTGGAGGCATTGGACTCAGAAAAAAATGAAAAGTATTTCGAGTCTTATTTTATATAATCCTATGTTTACCTTTGTGACAGTGATGAAATCTGGTCCAAAGAAGACACTTTTTACTCCTTCAATCCTAAATAACTGCCTGCAAAAAAAGAAAAAATAAGAGATTGATTATGCTTGATTATGGAAAAGTTTAAACATACACAAAAGTAGAGAAAAGCAAAAAACTCTCCACATATCCCTTGCAGCTTTAACAATTATCAACTCATGGCCAATTTTGTTTTATATTCCTACTCTACGATTTAGCAATCCCACACTATTTATCCAAAAGAAATAAAAACACATGCTCCACAAAGACTTGTACATAAATCTTTATAGCAGCTTAAAACAGCCACACATACAGAAAAATATGGAAATGTCCATCACCTGGTGAATGAATAGACTGCTATATCTATACTATCAATCATTCATTCAACAAATATTTGACACCTACTAAGTGCCAGGCACTGTACAAGCACTAAACAGACTATTTTCTTTTTTTTTTTTTCTCTTTTGAGATGGAGTCACCCTCTGTCACCCAGGCTGGAATGCAGTGGTTAAGACTGTGGCTCACTGCAACCTCTGCCTCTCGGGTTCAAGTGATTTTCCTACTCAGTCTCCCAAGTAGCTGGGATTACAGGCTCCTGCCACCACACCGGGCTAATTTTTGTATTTTTAGTAGAGACAGAGTTTCACCATATTGGCCAGGCTAGTCTTGAACTCCTGACCCCAGGTGATCTACCCGCCTCGGCCTCCCAAAGTGCTGGGATTACAGGCATGAGCCAGCACACCCAGCCTAAACAGACTATTTTCAAAAGACTATCTTGAAAAGAGATTTTGCCAACTGAACATCTGACAGAAATAATCTCTAACTAATCTATAACTGAATTAATTGGGGCTTTTTTACTTTTACATTTTTAATACAAAATATGAACTCATCCTTGATGTAAATGTTTCAGACAATAAAATTTAAATGCCCCTTGACCACCCTTACCAAATTCTGTTATCAGTTTCGTGTGTATTCTTCCAGATCTTTTTGTCAGTGCATTTGTTGTTCTGTGGTTTTTGCTTTCATATACATAATATCATATTGGACTCACTGTTCTGCAAGTTGCTTTTTTCACTTGTATGTCTCATATGTCTTTCTACGGCAGTAAATACATCCCTGCACATATCTTGGGCACATGTGCAAGTAACTTCTACGGTAGGGTTTTTAAAACCCAGTAGTGAGTTGTGGAATCATGTATGTAGTGATATGGTTTTATTTAATAAAATAAAACAGAACAACAGAAAGAGATGAAGAAAGGAAATTTAAGAATCTATTATCTATTGTAAGGGTGAAAAAAGAGTGAAAACTATCCCATCAAACACTTGTATCTCACACATACACACACATAATGTAAAACACTTTTTACTGTGACTTATATCAAAAAAGTACTAAAAACAGCCTGTAATTCTAGTACTTTGGAAGGACAGATCACTTGAGCTCAGGAGTCTGAGACCAGCCTGGGCAACATGATGAGACCTAGTCTCTACAAAAAATACCAAATTTAGCCAGGTAAGGTGGCATGTACCTATAGTCCCAATTACTTAAGAGGCTAAGGCAGGAGAATAGCTTGAACCCAGGAGGTGGAGGTTGCAGTGAGCCAAGATCATGCCATCACACTCCAGCCTGGGCGACAAAAGTGAAACCTTATCTCAGTAAATAAATAAATAAAAAGTAAAAAATAAAATATGAAAAACAAACACTCTAAGGTATATTCTTTTTTTTTTTTTTTGAGACAGAGTCTCGCTCTGTCACCCAAGCTAGAGTGCAGTGGCCGGATCTCAGCTCACTGCAAGCTCCGCCTCCCAGGTTCGCGCCATTCTCCTGCCTCAGCCTCCCGAGTAGCTGGGACTACAGGCGCCCGCCACCTCGCCCGGCTAGTTTTTTGTACTTTTATTTTAGTAGAGACGGGGTTTCACCGTGTTAGCCAAGATGGTCTCGATCTCCTGACCTCGTGATCCACCCGTCTCGGCCTCCCAAAGTGCTGGGATTACAGGCTTGAGCCACCGCGCCCGGCCTCTCTAAGGTATATTCTGAGAAGTGATATGTTTAAGTAAAAAAAAAAAAAAAAGTACTTGTTAATTATAAATTTTAAAAACAATTCCAGAGCTTAGCAAATCCCTAGGTTCCTTAAATGAGACATATAAAATGGCTGTATGTATAGAAATAGTTACCTAAGCTCTGTTTTCCGAGTATCCCTGGCAATCAGATTGAGGCTTCGGTTCCCAAAAATTTCAACTGATGCTGACTGACTCTAATATTCTTTATTATTAACTTCTCTAACTATCAGTTAAAAAGAGGTTCATCCCAACAATTTTATCATTTGTGCTTTTTTTTTTTTTTGAGACAGAGTCTCACTCCGTGGCCCAGGCTGGAGTACAGCGGCACAATCTCAGCTCACTGCAAGCTCCGCCTCCCGGGTTCACGCCATTCTCCTGCCTCAGTCTCCTGAGTAGCTGGGACTACAGACGCCTGCCACCACACCCGACTAATTTTTGATATTTTTAGTAGAGATGGAGTTTCACTGTGTTAGCCAGGATAGTCTCGATCTTCTGACCTCGTGATCCGCCCACCTCGGTCTCCCAAAGTGTTGGGATTACAGGCATGAGCCCCCGCGCCCGGCCCTGTGCTTTATCATCTCTAACATACAGTAGTCCCCCCTTATCCCCAGGGGATCCATTCCAATGCCCCCAGTGGATTCCTGAAACTACACATAGTATTGAACCCTGCAAGTACTATGTTTTTTTCCTATACATATATATCTATGATAAAGTTTAATTTATAAATTAGGCACAGTAAGAGATTAACCACTGATAATAAAATAGAACAATTATAACAATATGCCAGCAATATGCCAGTATCACTTCTTTAAGAGATGGCTACTAAGTGACCAATGATGTGGCAAGGGCGGGGGGGGGGGGGGCAACAGAGGGGAGGGCACAGGCAGACAGATAGTGTATATGACATGGATACACTGGAAAAGGGACAATTTATGCCCTAGGGAGGACAGAACAAGATTTCACCATGCTACTCAGAAAAGCAGCACAATTTAAAACTGATGAATTGTTTATTTCTGGAATTTTCCATTTAATACTTTTAGACTACGGCTGATCTTGGGTAACTGAAACCGGGGAAAGTGAAACCACAGATAAGGGGGGGCTTATGGTTTAAACATGCCTTTATCTGGTGAATTTTAAAACTGTCCCTACTGACTAGTTTTCATTTATAGTTCTGAATAGAGTATTTTAGAAATTACTTCATCTAGAAAGAACTACAAATTCAACTACCCTTATGAATAAAATAAGCAAGTTCTCATTATTTTTAAAAATCAGATTTTTAAGAGCTGAAATGGAAATTTACTATATTTATCAATTTGATGAATATTTTTTCTTAAGTAAAAACATAAGTTTTTATTTATTCATGCTATAGGTCTCTCAAATATATCGCTCTTCAGGAGAAAATTTTTTTAATATCAACTCTCATTTTTCTTTTCTGAGACAGGGTCTCACTCTCATGCCTAGGCTGGAATGTAGTGGCACAATCATGGCATCACAGCTCATAGTTTCCTTAACCTCCTGGGTTTAAGCGATCCTCCCACCTCGGTCTCCCTAGTAGCTAGGACTACAGACACGTATCACCACACTTGGCTAATTTTTGTACTTTTTGTAGACAAGGTTTCACCATGTTGCCCAGGCTGGTCTCAAACTCCTGAGCTCAAGTGATCCCCACCTCCTCAGCCTCCTCAACATTTTTGGGTTTTTTTTGAGACAGGGTCTCACTCTGTTGCCCAGGCTGGAGTACAGTGGCACCATTATGGCTCACTGCAGCCTCAACCTCCCAGGCTCAAACAATCCTCCCATCTCAGCCTCCTGCATAGCTAAGACAAGAGGTACACACCATCACACCCAGCTAAATTTGTGTGTGTGTGTCTGTGTGTGGTAGAGATGGGATCTCTGTGTGTGTGAGTGTGTGTGTGTGTGTATGTGTGTGTGGTAGAGATGGAGTCTTTCTATGTTGCCCCGGCTGGTCTCCAACTCCCGGACTCAAGCAATCCTCCCACTTCGGCCTCCCAAAGTGTTTGGATTACAGGGATGAGCCACTGCAACATGCCTTATTATTATTATTTTTTAATCTCTCATCTGAAAAGAAATTATTCTCTACACTTAAAAAAGAATGCGGTGCACACAGAAATGCAATAGTTAAATAAAGTTGTCTTAACCCCAAAGTCAGTTATTTGTGTTTCTTGGTAAAAGCAAATGAAAACAGTAATATACCTAGCCAGAGGGGAGCGAAATGCTGCAGCTGGGGTGGGAAAATCCATGGTCCTTGTCTCAAGAACTGGTTTTCCTGGTATAAACTTTAAGCTGTTGGGATTTGGAGTATCCTGTGTTTGAATAAACATGTATCTCACTAAAAAAAGGAAAAAGAAAATGTTATTCTAGAAAAAAACAGTTAACAAGTTTATAGACTAGGACATGCTCATTTGCACAGAACCAGAAGAAATAAGAAAAACTGGGGAAAAACCCAAGATTTTATTGCCCTGACAAAGCATTTATAAAGATAAGAAGGAAATATATTAATATATAGCCGAGCACAGTGGCTCACACCTGTAATCCCAGCACATTGGGAGGCCGAGGCGGGTGGATCACGAGGTCAGGAGTTCAAGAAATTCCTAGACTCAAACGATCCTCCCACCTCAGCCTTCCAAAGTGTTGGGATTACAGCGTGAGCGCTGTGCCCAGCCAATACTCTGATTATTTAAATAGTTATGTAATGAAACAGATTCCAGAAATAGTCTACACTTAAGTCTTATATATATTCATAATTCAGGAGTCCTATACATATTCTGTTTGGTGACTTTGTACCAATGGCTATCATAACCATAGACCACTTACTGCTGACATTAATACAGTAAAATGCTACATTCTCTTCTTTCCAAAGTGCCACCATTATTTTAAAGACAATAAAGTTAGCAATTTATAATAGTAATAATAAATATTTATTGTGTGCTTATTATATGCCAAATACAGAGTCAAAGGCGGTTTTGTTTGTTTTTTTCTTTTTTTGAGGTGGAGTCTCACTCTGTCGCCCAGGCTGGAGTGCATGATCTCGGCTCACTGCAAGCTCCACCTCCCAGGTTCACGCCATTCTCCTGCCTCAGCCTCCCGAGTAGCTGGAACTACAGGCGCCCACCACTACGCCTGGCTAATTTTTTTTGTATTTTTAGTAGAGATGGGGTTTCACCATGTTAGCCAGGATGGCCTCGGGCTCCTGACCTTGTGATCCACCCGCCTCGGCCTCCCAAAGTGCTGGGATTACAGAGGTGAGCCACTGTGCCCGGCCAAAGGCTTTTTAAAAAAATTTTTTTGTGGAGGTGGAGTCTCCCAATGTTGCTCAGGCTGGTCTCAAACTCCTGGCCTCAAGTGATTCTCCCACCTTGGTCTCCCAAAATAAAGTGCTGACATTACAGGTGTAAGCCATCATGTCCAGCTCTGGGGCCAAGTGCTTTATTTATTTATTTTTAATTAATTTTTTTTTTTTTTGAGACAGAGTTTTGCTCTTTTGCCCAGGCTGGAATGGAGTGGCACAATCGTGGCTCACTGCAACCCCCAACCCCCAAGGTTCAGCTGATTCTCCTGCCTCAGCCTCCTGAGTAGCTGGGATTACAGGCACAAACCACCATGCCCGGCTAATTTGCTAATTTTTGTATTTTTTAGCAGAGACAGGGTTTCACCATGTTGGCCCAGCTGGTCTCGAACTCCTGACCTCAGGTGATCCACCCGCCTCAGCCTCCCAAAGTGCTGAGATCACAGGCGTAAGCTACTGTGCCCGGCCTAATTTTTTTTTTTTTTTTTTTGAGACGGAGTCTCGCTCTGTCACCCAGGCTGGAGTGCAGTGGCCGGATCTCAGCTCACTGCAAGCTCCGCCTCCCGGGTTTATGCCATTCTCCTGCCTCAGCCTCCTGAGTAGCTGGACTACAGGCGCCCACCACCGTGCCCGGCTAATTTTTTGTATTTTTAGTAGAGATGGGGTTTCACCGTGATCTCGATCTCCTGACCTTGTGATCCGCCCGCCTCGGCCTCCCAAAGTGCTGGGATTACAGGCGTGAGCCACCGCGCCCGGCAATTTTTTTTTTTTTAAACTGGGTTTCACCATGTTGGCCAGGCTAGTCTCAAACTCCTCACCTCGAGTGATCCACCTACCTCAGCCTCCCAAAGTGTTGGGATTACAGGCGTGAGCCACCGTGCCTGGCCCAAGTGCTTTAAATGCATTTATGCCTTTAACAACCCTGTAAAGAAGGAACTCTTATTCCCATTTTACAAATGAAGACCCAGAGGCATAGTAAGTAACATAACAAAACACAACATAAGCAAGAATCTATGCAAATTACTTCCTGGGATATTTAAAATATATCTTTTCTGTTTAGAGACAAGGTCTCACATTGTACCCAAGCGAGAGTGCAGTGGCACAATCTTGGCTGACTACAACCTCTGCCTTCCGGATTCAAGCAATTCTCATGCCTCAGCTTCCCAAGTAGCTGGAACTATAGGTGTGCACCACCACAGCCAGCCAGTTTTTGTTAATTTTTTGTAGAGGTGGGGTTTCACCATGTTGGCCAGGCTGGTCTCGAACTCCTGGCCTCAAGTGATTCACCCACCTCGGCCTCCCAAAGTGCTAGGAATAAAGGCGTGAGCCACTGTGCCTGGCCTAAAAGATATCTTTACAGACTCTTCTTTTTTCGAGATGGAGTCTCACTTTGTCACCCAGGCTGGAGTGCAGTGGCGTGATCTCAGCTCACTGCAACCTCTGCCTCCCGGGTTCAAGCAATTCTCCTGCCTCAGCCTCCTGAGTAGCTGAGATTACCAGCATGTACCACCATGCCTGGCTAAGTTTTGTATTTTTAATAGAGACCAGGTTTCACCATGTTGGCCAGGCTAATCTCAAACTCCTGACCTCAGGTGATCCACCTGCCTTGGCCTCCCAAAATGCTGGGATTACAGGCATGAGCCACTGTGCCCGCCGACTCTTTTCTTATAATATCTTTTTTCTAGGACCATGATTAGATTGAGAATTGATTCACTAAAGCAATAAAGAGATAACACAATCTTTAATTTCCTATCTTGCTATTATGACAACAGCTTGCAGGACGAAAGGACAGTATTGGCGTTTTAACAGTTTTAAAACTATTAAACAGACCTGATTATTCCTTATGAAAATGAACCTTCTGGCAGGGGGCAGTGGCTCATGCCTGGAATCCCAGCACTTTGGGAGACCAAGGCGGCTGGATCACGAGGTCAGGAGTTCGAGACCAGCCTGGCCAACATGGTGAAACCCCCATCTCTACTAAAAATACAAAATTAACCGGGTGTGGTGGCGAGCACCTGTAATCCCAGCTACTCAGGAGGCTGAGGCAGGAGAATCACTTGAACCTGGGAGGCAGAGGTTGCAGTTAACTGGGATCACACCACTGCACTCCAGCCTGGGCAAAAAGAGCGAAACTCCATCTCAAAAAAAAAAAAAAAAAAAAAAAAGGCCGCGCATGGTGGCTCACGCCTGTAATCTCAGCACTCTGGGAAGTCAAGGCAGGTGGATCACAAGGTCAGGAGTTTAAAACCAGCCTGGCCAACATGGTGAAAACCCGTCTCTACTATAAATACAAACGTTAGCCAGGCATGGGAGCGTGTGCCTGTAGTCCCAGCTACTTGGGAGGCTGAGGCAGGAGAATCACTTGAACCTGGGAGGTGGAGGTTGCAGTGAACTGAGATTGCGCCATTATACTCCAGCCTGGGTAACAGAGTGAGACTCCGTCTCAGAAAAAAAAAAAAAAAGAAAATGAACCTTCTGAGTAAAAATAAATCCTCCGTCTTACAGCAGTATATTTAAATAGATTGACAATCGTATATAACAATTAAAATTTATTCAGTGCCTGGGCGCGGTGGCTCATGCCTGTAATCCCAGCACTTTGGGAGGCCAAGACAGGCGGATCACCTGAGGTCAGGAGTTCGAGAACAGCCTGGTCAACATGGTAAAACCCTGTCTCTACTAAAAATACAAAAATTAGCCAGGTGTGGTGATGTGCGCCTGTAATCCCAGCTACCCAGAAGGCTGAGGCAGGAACCCGGGAGGGGGAAGTTGCAATGAGCCATGATCCAGTCACTACACACTCCAGCCTGTGAGACATAGTGAGACTCTGTCTTAAAAAAAAGAAAAAATTATTCAGTGCCTATCATGTGCTGGGCAGGGTGCTAAGCACTTTACATGTATTATATCATTTAATCCTTACATCCTTTCAATGAGGTACTGTTTTTATCTTGTTTTATAATAAGGAGACTAAAGGTCACTCAGCTACTAAGTAACAGAGCCAGGATACAAAGCTGGACAATTTTGTAGGTGCTGACTTTCTTAGCCACCGTACATATCGCTAATCCTTATCTAACACTGCCAAGCATAATAGGAAAATACATTTAAGGTCAGTCTTCCTGTTCTAATTTTCATATCACCTATTTTAGGAGAGAGAATAAAATACCAAAAAGCAACAGTTTTATTTTAAATTTGAAAGAGTTTAAATTTGGCAAAACATATGGTTGGTACAAAAATGCTTTTCTTAGCCATTAGGGAAAAGGTTCTAATTTGACAACTGAGAGTCATTTTTGCACTTTGCCATGCAGTTCCAGCTAGCTGAAGTAAAACCATTTTGTGGATAAAGAAAAAAATTAAAGGTGAACTCCCATACATTTTGCTTAAGTCATTGTCCTAATCAGACAACCAGACAATTCCTAAAAAATGAAAAAATAACTGCAATGTCCAAGTACTTCTTTAAAATATGTATATTTCTAGTAAGACATTCTTCTGAAAATCTGTAAGGGAATGATTTTTCAATGACACATTAAAGAAAGGGCTGCCAACACTTTCTGTAAATAATCTTCTAACTCTGGTTCTGAACCAATCATTTCTTGCAGCTTGTATTAATAATTTATTGCTAACCAAAATCTGCACACAGTACTCTACTAATATTTGAAGAATTAAATCTGGCTTTGGCTGGGTGCATCAGCTCACACCTATAATCCCAGCACTCTGGGAGGCCAAGGCAGGAGGATCACTTGAGGGCAGAAGTTCGAGACCAGCCGGGCGCGGTGGCTCAAGCCTGTAATCCCAGCACTTTGGGAGGCCGAGACGGGCGGATCACGAGGTCAGGAGATCGAGACCATCCTGGCTGAGACCAGTCTGGGCAACACAGATCCTGTCTCTACAAAAAACTACAAGTTGTGGTGGCATGTGCCTGTAATCCCAGCTATATGGGAGGCTGAGGCAAGAGGATTGCTTGAGCCCAGGCATTAGAGGATGCAGTGAGCCAAGATTAAAAAAAAAAAAAAAAAAAAAAAAAAAATCTGGCTTTATTCTACGCAGTCAATTTGAGAAAACTATACCTGCAGAAAGCAAAATTTTTAGAAATCCTTGAGGGTAAAAACTACAAATGCAAAAAAAAAAAAAAGTCACTTAAGAGCATGTACTCTATACTGTCTAAAGTAGAAAGTATGAAGATGAATGACATAATCACAGAACTTTTTACTTTTGACAAAAAAGGCACGCACCACTGTGCCCAGATAATTTTTGTATTTTTTTGTAAAGACAGGGTTTGACCATGTTGCTGAGGCTGATCTCGAACTTCTTGGGCTCAAGGGATCTGCCCACCTCAGCCTCTCAAAGTGTTGCGATTACAGGCATGAATCACCACGCCAGCCTATTTCTTCCTATTATGCTTGGTACTAATAGGTACCTAAGGAGGTAGACGTAAACTCCTCCAAAATACAGATTAGTGATGCTTAAAGTCAATATCAATGACTAAAATTAATGGGTTTCCTATTTGAAAAGCTATATGACCACATATTTCAGTCCTACAAAGTTTAGAAGTCCAATTAAAGTGGTTTAATCAGGTGAGTTACTCAGTATTTACAATATTTATATCTAAACTATTCTGTGATTCAAGCAGTCAGGCAAGTCTGCAGGAAAGTGTTCCTCTTCTGGCCCCTGGCTACTGAAGGGGTAAGGTCTACCCTGATTTAAGTCATGCCCTTAGCCAGAATCAGCCAGAGTATGGCCACCGGAATGTGTTCAAGTCAGCAATGGAAAGGAGAGGCTGAATTTATATGCTTACAGCTCCATAACACATACAGGTATACATTTACATACATGCACACATGCAGACACACATACCCTCTCCCCTTAAAACTTCCCTAACTCTACATTATGGTCATCACACTTCAAATTATTTTCAAATCATATCTATTTCCCAAATTAAAGAAAATCAAGTATGTATCTTGTTAACAATCAAGATTATTAACAAAACCATAGTAATTAATTTTGACAAAAAAGTTTTTCTTTTTTTTGAATGTAGTGTTCTAAGGTCTGGATAAAAGCCAGAAATTTACTGATTTTAAGGGTATTCTTACCCAAAAAAAGTAAAACATTAGCTTGAAATACATACAATTCTTTGAAACACAATCCCCATTTGAAACTTCTTTTTGAGACAGGGTCCCACTCTGTCACCCAGGCTGGAGCACAGTGGTGTGATCATGGCTCACTGCAAGCTTGAACTCCTGGGCTAAAGGGATTCTCCCACCTCAGCCTCCCAAGCAGCTGGGACTACAGGTATGCACCACCATGCCCAGCTAATTTTTTGTATTTTTTGTAGAGATGGGGTTTCGCTGTATTGCCCAGGCTGGTCTCAAACTCCTGGGCTCAAGCAATCAACCTGCCTCAGTCTCTCAAAGAACTGGGATTACAGGCATGAGCCACCACACCCAGTCAGATTTTAACTTCTACAATATTTTCATTTTGGAAATCATTTGTTGAGCAACTCTTGTGTTGCAGCGGAAGTGTTATACAAGATACTGAGATTTCATAGATCTATTGGACAATGTCCTTGCAAATAAATTTTCTACTTAGAAGCCTATAAGAAAAATATGGCTTTTTTTCCTACATTCTTTCTATAGGCTTCTAAATAGAAAATATACAAATTCTCATCTTTTATGATCCACAAAATCCTAACACAGTTCCATTAGTTTCTGAAACACAATTGCTTTAAAAGAGGTGAAATTTTACCTGGGTTACAAAAGGCTGCAGGTAGTGGGAAAAGTGGTCTTTGTACAAATTGATGCAGAGGCTGTTTCTTAATGGTGTATGGATTCTTCAACATATGAAAGAACCTATATTTAAAAGCACATAATGAATGACATTTTAAGAGCTCTAATCTTTTAAAATTGGTTTCTACTTCTCATGTATAGACCTATGTAAAATTTAAACATAACCAGCAATAGAAATAATTAGAGAACTGACTTTTCATTTTCCATCTACATTATTTCCACTTACTTAGGCAAGCAATATCTATAAACAATTCAAAATCAGGTAGAGCTTAAATGGAAATTCCTACCCTTGATAACTGGGTGTGCACAGGATAATATAAAATCCAGGTAAAAGAAATAGAATTGGGCCGGGTGCAGCGGCTCACACCTGTAATCCCAGCACTTTGGGAGGCCGAGGCAGGTGAATCACCTGAGGTCGGGAGTTCAAGACCAGCCTGACCAACATGGAGAAACCTCATCTCTACTAAAAATACAAAATTAGCTGGGCATGCTGACACATGCCTGTAATCCCAGCTACTCGGGAGGCTGAGGCAGGAGAGTCGCTTGAACCCAGGAGGTGGAGGTTGCCGTCACGCCTAGTAATCAGCCAGTGCACTTTAGCCTGAGGCAACAAGGCGGGTGGATCACAAGGTCAGGAGATCGAGACCACAGTGAAACGCCGTCTCTACTAAAAATACAAAAAAAATTAGCCGGATGCAGTGGCAGGTGCCTGTAGTCCCAGCTACTCAGGAGGCTGAGGCAGGAGAATGGCATGAACCCGGAAGGCAGAGCTTGCAGTGAGCTGAGATCCGGCCACTGCACTCCAGCCTGGGTGACAGAGCGAGACTCTGTCTCAAAAAAAAAAAAAAAAAACAAAAACCAAGAAACAGAATTGTATCTACATTAGTAATTTATAACCCATAGTCCCAGACTCTTGGTTAGGCACAAAGGAAGCAAATAACTATAAACTTTTTCCTTTTTAAAAAATATTTAGAATTAGGCAATAGAGTCACATGGTTCAAAATTGATAAGGATAAAAGCATATACAGTGAAAGTCTCCCTCCTTTCCTGTCCCTTACCACGTTTCCCTCTCTCAAGATAACCTGTATTACCTGTTTTGAAAAGTATTTCAATACTTCAAAAAATCTAAAAGAAAATATACTATTGGGCTGAGGGTGGTGGCTCACACCTGTAATGCCAGCACTTTGGGAGGCCAAGGTGGGTGGATCACCTGAGGTCAGGAGTTCGAGACCAGCTTGGCCAACATGGTGAAACCCCGTCTCTACTAAAAATACAAAAACTAGCTGGGAGTGGTGGTGGGCGCCTGTAATCCCAGCTACTTGGGAGGCTGAGGCAGAGGAAACACTTGAACCTGGGAGGTGGAGATTGCAGTGAGCCGAGATCGCACCACTGCACTCCAGCCTGGACCAAAGAGCGAGACTTCATCTCCAAAAAAAAAGTATACTATTGTCCTTTTTGTTTTTGAGATGGAGTCTTGCTGTTGTTGGCCCAGGCTGGAGTGCAATGGCACAATCTCGGCTCACTGCAACCTCCGTCTCCCAGGTTCCAGCAATTCTCCTGCCTCAGCCTCCTGAACAGCTGAGATTACACGTGCCTGCCACCATGCCCGGCTAATTTTTGAATTTTTTAGTAGAGATGGAGTTTCACCACGTTGGCCAGGATGGTCTCGAACTCCTGACCTCAGGTGATCTGCCAGCATCGGCCTCCCAAAGTGCTGAGATTACGGGCATGAGACATCGTGCCTGGGCCCGTCCTTTTTTTTTTTTTTGAGATTGAGTCTCACTTTGTTGCCCAGGCTGGAGTGCAGTGATGCGATCCCGGCTTACTGCGACCTCCACCGCCTGGGTTCAAGCGATTCTCTTGCCTCAGCCTCCCTAGTAGCTGGGATTACAGGTGTATACCATCACACCCGGCTAATTTTTGTATTTTTAGTAGAGACAGGTTTCATCATCTTGGCCAGGCTGGTCTTGAACTCCTGACCTCATGATCCACCCGCCTTGGCCTCCCAAAGTGCTGGGATTACAGGCGTGAGCCACCATGCCCGGTCTCTAACTTTACTCTTATAGAGAAAACATAATTGGCTATTTTTGATGGCTTTGACAAACTGAAAACAAAGGAAGAAAAGAAAAGCAAATATTACTGGAAAAGGAAGTAAAAGGAGACTTTAGTAGTGAAAATTCTTAAAATCCTAATGCAATTTACTTTAAAATCCAGTTTACTTGAAAATATCATCGCTCTCCATTACAACTGCCACTTCATAGGAGTCATGGAAAAATTTTAAGCACAAGAGTCATTTATAATTGCCAATGGGTTCAGATACAGCTAATTCATCAATACAGGGGATTCGCAATAGTTTAATTCACGCGGAGCTAGCTGAAAGGGAGACTGGAGTTTCAGTACTCAGTCTCTCTGGATCTGAGTCTAGGGGTTTTCAAGGATAGACTGGCAGGCCAGGGAATGGGTGCTGCTGATTGGTTGGGGATGCAATCATAGGGGTGTGGAAAATGGTCCTCCTGAGTGTTCAGTCCGTTTATGGGTGGAGCCACAGAACCAGTCAGAAATGCAAAAACCCGAAAAGGCTAATCTTAGGTTCTACAAGAGTGATGTTTTCTGCAGGAGTAATTGGGGAAGTTGCAACTCTTATGACCTCCAGAATAATGGCTGGTAATCATTTATATCTACATCTTAGCAGAATTCAGGCTCTTTTCATCCTCCCAACCCAATGGTCTTTCATTAGCCTTACAAAGATGGTTTAATTTTGGGAAAGGGCTATTATCATTTAAACTATAAACTTAATGTCTCCCAAAGTTAGCTTGGCCCAAGCCTGGGAATGGGCAGTCTAGAGGTTAAAGGCAAAATGGTGGTTGCTTAGAACGGTCTTTCACTGTCATAATTTTCTGTTAAAATGTTTTGCAAAGGCAAAAATTGTGACCATACACAAGATCACATTTATCTAATTATTTGCTGCTTAAAATAGGCAAGAAGCAACAGGGGCTGTCACATTTTTTTCTCTACCAAAACTGAAATTCTTCTTGTGGAAAAGAATGAGTGAGCACCGATTAAGTGTTAATAGAATACAGATTAACTTTTTCCAACCTTCGGTAATCATTATATGCCATTGATAAGCAAAAGACTACTTTACTGGGATACTGTGGGGCTGTAACCCACATAGTTTCTTTTTTTTTTTTTTTTTTTTTTTTTTTTTTTTTTGAGACGGAGTCTCGCTCTGTCGCCCAGGCTGGAGTGCAGTGGCCGGATCTCAGCTCACTGCAAGCTCCGCCTCCTGGGTTCACGCCATTCTCCTGCCTCAGCCTCCCGAGTAGCTGGGACTATAGGCGCCCGCCACCACGCCCGGCTAGTTTTTTGTATTTTTTAGTAGAGACGGGGTTTCACCCTGTTAGCCAGGATGGTCTCGATCTCCCGACCTCGTGATCCGCCCGTCTCGGCCTCCCAAAGTGCTGGGATTACAGGCGTGAGCCACCGCGCCCGGCCCCACATAGTTTCTTAGACGCTATTGGAGAGATAAAAGGATTGGCACTGAAGATTCAAGAGAACAATGGAATCAACACTGAATGGGAATCAAATAATCTGTAAGTCCTGACTGCCACTCCCCACACTAGCTCCAAACAGTGTTGATCACAGTAAGAGCTGTCACTCCTTTATTTATTTTGAGATGGAAATAATCTCGCTTTTCTCGCTCTGTCGCCCAGGCTAAAGTGCAGTGGCGTGATCTTGGCTCACTGCAACCTCCACCTCCCTGGTTCAAGCAATTCCCCTGCCTCAGCCTCCCGAGTAACTGGGATTACAGGCACACACCACCACGCCCGGCTTTTTTTTTTTTTTGGATTTTTAGTTTCATCATGTTGGCCAGACTGGTCTCGAACTCCTGACCTCAGCCAATCCGCCTGGCTTGGCCTCCCAAAGTGCTGGGATTACAGGCGTGAACCACTGCGCCCGGCACACCACTTTAAATTATATGAATCTATTACAGCACTCATGACTTTGTCATTATTTGTTAACATATTTTTCTTGCTAGACTGCATACTCATTAAGGGGAGAAACTATCTTCATTTCCAGCTGCTAGCACAATGGCCTCACTTCTTCATCTCTACAATGAGATTAATTTCGCAGCTACCTCATAAAGAATCCAGAGAATCCATGCAAAGTGCTTAAACCAGTGCCAGGCCATGCAGTAAGTGCTCAATAAATGGCAGCTGCTACCATTATTTAATTGGTGCCCAATAATTACTAATTGAGTGAAGTTCAAGGTTTGGAGTAAAAATGCCTTTTTCTATAGTTCAGTATCTAAATCTGTGAATACTCTGGAATTTGGAAATACACTAGAAGAATAATATTCTTATCCCTTCAACCCAGGGGAAAAGCAGCACAATGAATAGAGGAAGCACATTCCGACATACAGGTTTAAAGTCTTGTTTTTAAACCAAGTCTTGTTTTTACATTATTCAAGGAAGACATCTACTCAAACACAGGAGATAACTAACAAAAAATTCTACCAACTTAAACCTTTTTAGGATATACATTTAAACTTCAAGAGCACCATTAACACTAAAATGTCAAATACTCAAGAGGGCAAACTCTTGTAGGCCATTTTCTCCAGACGTAAAATTAAGGTACACCTACATAAATGTCCTCTTAGCAATGTTCACAGAAGTCTTTGAAACTCAAAGGTACGGCTCAGGGAAGGGGGAAAAACAAGGGAACAGAGTGGGCTTAATGGTGACGGGTGCAGGGAATCTAGGGGTCTGAATTCTCGTCGGAGTTCCATCACTTAGAAACTGTGTGACCTTGGACATGTTACCTCCTCTTTCAGGGTCTTACTGGGAAAATGAGGAAACGAGACAAGGTATTTTCTTCCTTTCTGTGTGACATTCTGATTCTGTTTAGAAGAGGAGGGAATGCACCTCGTAAAGGGCCTGGGGGCGGGAGAGGCACACGATTTAAAAACAGCTCCTCCGTTCTGGCTCTACAGCCAGTCTCTACAAGCTTCCATACCGCACAGACTCAAGCACTGGGTCTCTAAGCCTGAGACGAAGCTCCACAGAGTCCGCCCGGATTAGGACACAGAAGCGCCGAGCTCCCGCACCGACGGCTATACACCTCAGGGCTCACCCCCAACTGCGGCGACAGGGCGGACCCGCCGGCTCCATCAGATGCACTACCCACCCGCCTCGAGAGGGTCTGCAAGGCGGCGACCGCTCCGCTGGCTAAGCCCAACGGCACACCTATTCGGAGCTCCAGGCTCTTCACCTACCGCCTGCGCAGCCCCGCGGCAACAGCCGCAGTTCCCCAGCCCCGCCTGGCCGCGGTCGCCATCTTACTCCGGAGTGCGCAAGGGTCTCCCTGACAGCGCCACAAAAAATCGGCGCAGGCGCAGGCTGGCCGGTAGCTGGGCGGGCACTGGGAAGAGCCCACCCTACCGGCTGCGGGCGGCCCTGCTGCGGCTAAGAGCGGTGGCCTACACTCCGAGGTTTGCAGCCTACTGCGTCACCCTGACCAAGACAGGCCAGGAAACCTTTGCTGTTTGCGCCGGCGCCTGGTTAATTAACGCAGCACCCTGAACGCATGCGTGTTTCCGTCCATACTTTGCTTTCCCTGCTGGCGGGGTTCTTAGCAGGTGCTGGTGCTGCGGTTGCGAATGCTGTTTTCCGTCCCTAAACCTGACCCATTCCCTCGTGTAGGACCCTACTCAGCCTCCAGGCCCAGCTCAGTGACTGCCCCCAAAGACACCCCAGAGCATTCCCTCTCAAAGGTTCTCGCATTTCTCCTGCCCTTTTCCCATGGGTCTGATGTGGACCTGTGTCTAACCCTTCCTCATAGCTGTGCTTGTCGCCTGCCGCTTCATCATCTTGGACCAACCCTCACAGAGCACGTATCTGGCACAGTGCTACCCTTCTCTGGATTAACATGAGCGTTTGACTAGTTTCCAGAGCAGAGTGCCAAAGCCCATTCCTATTCTTCCAGAACCTTCCTGGAGTGTTCAGTTTTCTCTAGGACAACGGTTCTCAAAGTGCGGACTAGGGGCCAAAAAAAGCAGAACACGTTAGAAATGCACGTTAGAAATCCTGGGCCCCACTTTATACTTACTGAGGCACAATCTCTATAGGTGGAGACTGGAAATCTTTTTGTTACTTGTTTTGTTTTTTTTTTTAAATTTTTCTAGAGACAGGGTCTATCTCTGTCGCCCAGGCTGGAGGGCAGAAGTGCGATCATAGCTCACCAAAACCAACTCCTGGGCTCAAGTGATTCATCCTCCAGCCTCAGCCTCCCAAAGCACTGGGATTACAGGTGTGAGCCACCATGCCTGGCTATTTTTAGTAGTAGTAGTAATAGTAGTAGTAATAGTAGTAGTAGTAGTAGTTTTGTAGAGAAGAGGCCTCCCTATATTGCCTGGGCTGCTCTTGAACTCTGCTGGCCTCCAGTGATCCCTCTTGCGTGGGCCTCTAAAAGCTCTTAGGTTACCTCGCCCTGCCTAGTAATGTTTTAACAAACCCTTCCCGGGATTCTGATGCCAGCTAAAATTTGAGAATCACTGTTCTGGAAGACAGAGGACTGGTTTCTAGAATGGAAACAGGTTGTTGAACAGATTGAGGCCACACCCAAGCAACCCTAGTAATTTCTATGGCCCGGAGACACATCTAAGAGGGTGGGTGGGTTTCAGGCCTGCAGCTTGCCCCGGCCTGGACACTGAGTGGGCTGTGCCTCCTCCCAGTTTGGTTCATTTCCCAATGCTGTGTACTTGCTTTTAACCACTAGTGGTATTCCCCCACCCAACCCCGCCACCCCGTCACACACACACACACGCACACGCACACGCACGTGCATTCTAGACTGCAAGGCAGTCCAAGCCTCTCTTGTTGACCCTGAATCAAGAATAAAATGTGGCTCTTCCACCTGGGAACAAGCGTTCTTCTTGGACTTCAATTTTTCCCTCTCTTATGGATTCCTTATCATAAGAAAAATCCTGCCTTGCCCCAAATCCTCTTCCACTGTCTTTTCTTCCCTTCGAAGCCAAGTGGCTCAAAAAAATTGTCTGCACTCTTAGTCTCTAGTTTTTCACTTCCCACTCCTCAAACTCCTGAAACAAGGCTTCTGTGTCCCACCATTCCTAGGGCCTGCTCTAGTCAAACCACCCACAGCCTCTGTGCTACTAACCTCAAGGACCCTTTTCCATCCTTTCTTGACCTCCACAACATCAGAGGCTGAGGAGCTCTCCCTCTCTTTTATAATCTCGTTTCTTGACTTTCCAGGAACCACAAATTTTCCCTATTTTCCCTTCTACCTTTTTGGTTAGTCCTCCCAGATTCCCTTGCAGGGTTTCATCTGCTTGCCCCTCAGTGTTGGTGCTTTTTGGGCTCCCATTCCAGGCCCTGTTCTCTTCCCCTTCTTTTGTGATTGACAAATTTCACTAATTAGCATTTCTTTCTTCTTTTTTTTTTTTTTTTGAGACGGATTCTCGCTCTGTCGCCCAGGCTGGAGTGCAGTGGTGTGATCTCGGCTCACTGCAAGCTCCGCCTCCCGGGTTCACGCCATTCTCCTGCCTCAGCCTCCCGAGTAGCTGGGACTACAGGCACCCGCCACAACGCCCGGCTAATTTTTTTTGTATTTTTAGTAGAGACGGGGTTTCACCGTGTTCGC
This sequence comes from Papio anubis, assembly GCF_008728515.1. NCBI lineage: Eukaryota > Metazoa > Chordata > Mammalia > Primates > Cercopithecidae > Papio > Papio anubis. The sequence continues at coordinate 69,770,259 of NC_044989.1, forward strand.
CAGGATGGTCTCGATCTCCTGACCTCGTGATCCGCCCGCCTCGGCCTCCCAAAGTGCTGGGATTACAGGCGTGAGCCACCACGCCCGGCCACTAATTAGCATTTCTGTCAGCCACTAGAATATGTTTCTCTCTCTTGCAAAAACTGGGTTAACAAAACATTTGTTTTTGCCAATTATTGATCACTTACATTAAATGGAAACAAAGCAGATTAGAAACAGTGTGTATAGGATGATCTCATTTATATAAAATTGTGTGTCTGTGTGTGCTTGTATATGTGTGCACAAGAGGTATCTGGAAAGCAGATTGTCAGCTTTCTCGCCCACAAGCCCATCTTTAGTTCCTTAAATATGATAAATTATTTCTCACCTTAGGGCCTTTGCATAAGTTCTTCCCTCTACTGGGAATGCCTTTCCCCTCCTCTTTTCTTAACTCCCTTGTACTAATTCCCCCAGGTTTGCGCCTAAATATCCCTTCTTTAGGGGGCCTTCCCTTTGCCTCATTCCATCTCAATCTAAATTGTCTCCTCTGTCAGCCTCTCTCAAAACATGCTTTTTCTTTCATAACACATTCTTACAACTTGAAATGATGGATTTGGATACTGATTAATGATCCTTTCCCCTGCTATACTCTAAACGTATGAAGGACATGTCAGTCTCTCTTTTTTTTCTTTTTGAGATGGGGGGTCTCACTCTGTCACCCAGGTTGAAGTGCAGTGGTACAATCATAGCTCACTGCAGCCTCGAACTCCTGGGATAAAGCAGTGCTCCTGCCTCGGACTCCTGAGGGACATGTCAGCCTCCTTACTTTTGTATCCTTAGCACCTAGTATGTGCCTGGCACACAGTAGGTGCTCAAAAAGTATTTGTTGACTGAATGAATGGAGTCATCTCAACCCTTTGTCAAATTCAGTACACTTTTTCATGCTGTGTGAGGGTTGTGTGGACAGCAGAAAGGGGAAGTCAGGAAGGAAAGGGTGGTCCGGTCCAGTTCACCCCCTAGCCTGGTGCTGTGCCAAGCCAGGGTGCCGCATTTTATGGAGAAGACTATATCCAGTAGCATGTGAAACTAGGGACAGCAGCCAGGAGCGGAGGTGAAAGAGCCTTTCCTTCTTCCCATATATACTAGAGAGGGCGACTCTTTAGGAAAAAGAACAAATACAATTTGAGATATCTGTAGCTCTATTTATAACCCTCTGTAACACATACAGATACACATACACACACAGCATTATACATACATTTATAATAACTGATAGACAACTGATACTTTCTCTAATATTTTAGCAAAGATATTTTATTGGTTGACTAAGAAGATTACCAGACTATGTGACAAGGACCAAAAGGTCATTTACTCATACATCTATTCATTCATTCAATAACTATTCATTCAATGAATGTTAATGAATAGGATTGTGGCAGACAACCAGGTACCTCGCAATATCTATTTCCCCCTTCTTCCTTACTTGTGAACACTGATTTTGTTCAGATAGCAATGAGTCCAATTTAAGAAACCTATTTCTCAGCCTCCCTTGCACCTAGTGGGTATAAACTGGCTCTATGGTTCGGTTCTGTCCAATGAGAACAATGAGAAAGTCAACCAGAAATTTCACAAAGCTTTGCTAAGGTGAAAGATTGCTTGAGCCAAGGAGGTCAAGGCTGCACTACGCCGTGATCATGCTGCTGCACTCCAGCCTGGCTGACAGGGCAAGACCCTGTCTCAAAAAAAATTAAAAATTTATAATAATAAAAGGCCAGCACTGTGGCTGATGCCTATAATCCCAGCACTTTGGGAGGCTGAGGTGGGTGGATCGCTTGAGCCCAGGAGTTTGAAACCAACCTAGGAAATACAGTGAGGCCTCATTTCTACAAACAATATAAAAAAAGAAAAAGTATCAGGCCCAGAGAGGCATTTAAAATGTAGTAGCAGTAGCTGGCCACGGTGGCTCACGCCTGTAATCCCAGCACTTTGGGAGGCTGAGGCGGGCGGATCAGGAGGTCAGGAGATTGAGACCATCCTGGTTAACACGGTGAAACCCCATCTCTAGTAAAAATACAAAAAATTAGCCGGGTGCAGTGGTGGGCACCTGTAGTCCCAGCTACTCGGGAGGCTGAGGCAGGAGAATGGCGTGAACCCAGGAGGCGGAGCTTGCAGTGAGCCGAGATGGTGCCACTGCACTCCAGCCTGGGTGACAAAGTGAGACTCTGTCTCAAAAAAAAAAAAAAACGAAAACAAATAAAATGTAGTAGCAGTAATATCTCATTCACTCTTGAGCTAAATAATAACTTCTTGAAGTCACTTGCTATGTATGCAAGAATACCGGCTGAGCATGGTAGCTCATACCTGTAATCCCAACACTCCAGCAGGCCGAGGTAGGCAAATCGCTTGAGCCCAGGAGTTTGAGACCATGCTGGGAAACATGGAGGATTTACAAGCATGAGCCACTGCACCTAGCAGAATAAAAACATGTTATCTGAGGAGGGTGAGCCCCTTTAAATTATCAGGGCCATTGACTAGCCTAAAAAAAAAAAAAAGGTATCAGGGCCGGGTGCTGTGGCTCCTGCCTGTAATCCCAGCACTTGGGAGTCTCTACAAACAAACCCCGTCTCCACAAAAAATTAGCCAGACGTTGTGGCACATGCCTGTAGTGCCAGCTATTTGGGAGGCTGATGGGGGAGAATTACCTGAGCCTGGGAAGTTGAGGCTGCAGTGAGCCATGATTGCACCACTGCACTGCAGCCTGGGTGACAGCGTGAGACCCTGTCTCAAGAAAAAAAAAAAAGTCGAATGAGAATACCTGATGAGCAACTTTTGTAATTGTTCCCCTCCCCTGATTTGTCTCTTTTTCTTTAAAAAGTTGAGCCTCTCCTTTGTTCCCAGAGCACTCTCCAAGGCAACCTGGAACTATGGCCAGGGCTACAGTCCTCAACCTTGGCCCAAATAAATTCTCTATATTAATTTTGCCTCAGCTTCTTCCTTTTAGGTCAACATTTGCTTAAGGTACTGTTTAATTAGGTTTCCTGTTACTCACAGATGATCAAAATCCTGTGTGGAGTGATATTAAGATGAACAAAACAATTCCTGGTCCCAGGGAGCTCCTGGAGAAGATTTGTAAATCAATGAAGGCACTAGAGGAATAGAATGCTATGTGGGGGACAGGAAGCATTGTCAAATGTGAAATGGTGCTTAACTTTCTTTGGGTTATATTTATATGAATGTGTTGTTAATGTGTGTTTCAAAATTGTGTGAGATTCCTGTAATTCTGGTATGTCTTAGTATATGATATCAGTAATAATTATGATTATTATGTTAAATTGTTGTGTGCCACAGAAATAACCAAATTTCCTTGTCAATCGTGTCTTTAACCATGGCTGTTCTAAGTTTTGTCATCCACAGACAATTGTTGTTTTACTTTGATTCTTCTCAAAAAGGAGTTTATAATGAGCTGCAGTCCAAAATTTTCTTCTTTAAGGAAATTCATGGAAAGGACTCTAACAAGTACTCTTGAATACAAGTTTCTGATAACTTTGGAGATCATACAGTTGGACTATGAAAATGCCTTCCAGGACTTTAATTAAAAAGCTGATGTATTCATGAGGATTTCTAATCCAACATCAAAAAGAACAAGAGTTAATTAATGGGACTAAGCCAATAGAATATTAAAGTCATTTTTGTATGTGTGTAAAGTGATTTTTTATGACTTTTTTTGTTTGAAACATTACTGATAATTTTTGTTTTGTTTTTTCAGAAGCAAGAAAACGTTTTTCTGTTGAGCTATTTATAGCTTACAACAAGTTGGGTAAAATATACCTTTCTGATCAAAATTTGAAGCATATTCTTTTTCTCTAAATTTCTCCATAATTTGGAAACTATTTGTGAGATTCCTTTTTTTTTTTTTTTTGAGACAAGGTCTCGCTCTGTTGCCCAGGCAGGATTGCAGTGGTGCAATCTCAGCTCACTGCAGCCTCAACTTCCCAGGCTAAACTGATCCTTCCACCTCAGCTTCCCAAGCAAATAACTGAGACTGCAGGTGCCCACTACCACACCCAGCTAATTTTGTTTATTTTTTGCAGAGACAAAGTCTCACTATGTTGCCCAGGCTGCTCTCAAACTCCTGAGTTCAGGCAGTCCTCCTGCCTCAACCTCCCAGAGTGTTGGGATTACAGGCATGAGCTACCACACCCGGCCTATTTGTGAGTATTCTTAATATATATAGCAGTATAGTTATTTGCATAACTTCAAGAAGAATCTGTTTTCTTTTGTAACAGGACAAAATTTGAGACACTGGTTATTTTATCAAGGCTTTGACTAGAATAGCATTTTTTTCAGATATACTCAGACTGCTTTGAGGAATTGACATTGATTTTATAGAGCCAATAAAAAGCCCTTTGGAAAGACTGGCCTGGTACCATGTCTATCCGATTCCTTTACAAAGTTCCTGACCTGTAATAAGTAAAGAATGTCACTTTCTGGCCGGGCACGGTGGCTCAAGCCTGTAATCCCAGCACTTTGGGAGGCCGAGACGGGCGGATCACGAGGTCAGGAGATTGAGACCATCCTGGCTAACACGGTGAAACCCCGTCTCTACTAAAAAAATACAAAAAACTAGCTGGGCGAGGTGGTGGGCGCTTGTAGTCCCAGCTACTCGGGAGGCTGAGGCAGGAGAATGGCGTGAACCCAGGAGGCAGAGCTTGCAGTGAGCTGAGATCCGGCCACTGCACTCCCGCCTGGGCGACAGAGCGAGACTCCGTCTCAAAAAAAAAAAAAAAGAATGTCACTTTCTGACAGGCCCAGGAACCTCAAGTTACTTTGGGACCTCAAGAAAAGTGGAATTCACCCCCAATTCATACAGGTATCTAGAGGTACAGATAAATCCTTGGCTTGGCTAACCTCAAGAGGCTTTTAAAAAGTCAAATCTGCTATTCCTTATGAACTGGTTCCAACAAAGCGAATTTAAAAGGAGTCTATGTGGTCAATCACTATGCTTACAGCATTGTATGCAAATAATTAGGCCAGGTACAAGACTAAAACTTATTTTGCAAATAAATCGATCATACTATGATTTATCCTTGATAAAAATGGGAAACTGGAGAAAGAAAAATTATGTTTCAGAAGAAAACTATAGTATACCTGTTATTAGATTCTAGCCTTATTCATTGTTTTTGAGTTTTTATTATTTGCCTATAATTTGGACTGGATTCAGATTTATTTCCTGGCTACAAGTCTCCAAACTAACATTTTCAACTTTTTCTTCCATTTTCTTGTTTTGGAATTGTTACCGGAAAGGGGTCCCGATCCAGACCCTAAGAGAGAGTTCTTGGATCTCGCATAAGAAAGAATCCAGGGTGAGTCTGTAAAGTGAAAGCAAGTTTATTAAGAAAGTAGAGGAATAAAAGAATGGCTACTCCATAGACGGAGCAAGCCCAGGGCTGCTGGTTGTCCATTTTATGGTTATTTATTGATGATATGCTAAACAAGGGGTGGATTGTTCGTGCCTCTGCTTTTTAGACTATATAGGGTGACTTCCTGACATTGCCATGGTATTTGTAAACTGTCGTGGTGCTGGTGGAAGTGTAGCAGAGAGGATGACCAGAGGTCTCTCTTGTCACCATCTCGGTTTTGGTGGGTTTTGGCTGGCTTCTTTACCGCAAGTTGTTTTATCAGCAAAGTCTTTATGACCTGTATCTTGTGCCGAGCTCCTATCTCAACCTGTGACTTAGAAGGCCTAAACGCCTGGGAATGCAGCTCAGTAGGTCTCAGCCTTATTTTACCCAGCCCCTACTCACGATGGAGTTGCTCTGGTTCACATGCCTCTGACGAGTCATGAGAAATTAAAACTATGCTTTTCTTAAAGCCCTACAAGCAGAAGCCAGAGAACTTAAACTTTGGGAGAAATAACAGCAATTTATATATAAACGATCTTTGTGCCTACTGAGTATGAACTATGCAAAGGGTTCACTTAAACACCTGATTCAAGCCACAATCCAGGAAAATCTGTCAGATTGTCACTGCAAACTGAAGATGCTTCAGCTACTCTACAAAAACGAGTCTATAGACTGCTTCAGACATTATAACAGTGTCAATGTACAACTAAAAGAGTTAGGGAGATGATTGCCCAAATAATTGCCTTAATTGAGGAGACAATTATGTAGCCTGAATCAGGTTCCCGGATTCCTTTCCCTTTGTTGCTGTTATTTGGCATTGCTTCTTTAGTTTCTCCCCCATCTCCGTGGAATGAGGCTTCCTAGCAACTTAGAATCAGATGAAACATACAACCACAAACTCGTGTCTTCTACAGTGTTTTCTCTGAAAGATTTTGAAGAGCGAGAACATGTAATGGAAAATTTAAAAAATTTCAGGACTTCCACTCCTTATTCCAAAGAGAAGGTTAACCCTGGTGACTGAGTTATGCAACCCCCTCTTGGAAATGAATAGCTGTCACTAGCATTATGCGTTAGCCAGATCCCCATGGAAAGGTAAAAGGCCTCAGGCATCTCCGAATAACTTCCCCACAGATGATGCATAAGTAAATTCTTTGCCAGCCTCCCATAAACAAGGATATGCCAGTTGTAACTTTAGGTTTCCAGTGTATCTGGCTCCTAAAACTAAAGTCTGTTCCATTCTACATTGATAATGTTGATTACAAGCTTATCTTCCCAGGTGTAAAACAAAACAAATGAATGAGATCAGTCATTCTTCCAGCTACCCAAACATGTTTGCATAATTGATTCTTCCTTTAATCCTTTTTTTTTTCTTCAGACATTCATCTTATCTTATGTAAAATGCAGATTTACTGGGCACTAACTGAAGTCTTCTAAGAATGTAACCATTCACCTTTACAACTACCTGCCCCTCTTCCTATGTGCCTTCCTTCCCTTTAAGGAAAAGTATAAATACTAAACCTCCTGAAAACCTCTTCGGAAAAACAGCCACAGATGCATCTGTGGCTCACGTTTTTTTCCCTGACACTCCCTGAAGCTGACTTAGTAAACCTCAATGGACTGAGATACTTGCCTCAGTCACTCATTCTGGTTATCATTCCCAACATGGATGTCAGCAGTGGCAATAACTAGTAGTTCTGCCCCTTACTCTATGGCATCACTTGCCTAAGCACCATATAGACAGGCCACCTTTATCTTCTTGATTTTATTCCTAGTGCCTGGCATTTAAGAGATACTCAAGATATGCTTGCTAAATTGAAACCTCTCTGAAGTTCTGTAGAACTAATCACCTTCTAATAAATATATTTTATTTCATTATTATGCTAATTATTTTAAATAAGTTTCCCTCTGTAGAATGTATGCCCCACAAAGGTAGAGATATTTGCTTATATTGATAACTGATGCATCTCTTATGCCTAGAACAGCACCTGTCATTCAGTAAGCGCTCCATAAATACTTCTTGAGGCCCAGCGTGGTGGCTCACACCTGTAATCCCAGCACTTTGGGAGGCCGAGGAGGGTGGACCACGAGGTCAGGAGATGGAGACCATTCTGGCTAACACGGTGAAACCCTGTCTCTACTAAAAATACAAAAAATTAGCTGGGCGTGGTGGCGGGCACCTGTAGTCCCAGCTACTCAGGAGACTGAGGCAGGAGAATGCTTGAACCTGGGAGGCGGAGGTTGCACTGAGCAGAAATCGTGCCACTGCACTCCAGCCTGGGCGACAGAGCAAGACTCTGTCTCACAAAAACAAACAAACAAAAAAACTTGTTGAATGGATGAGCCTAACTTTCCTAATCTGTAAAATGTAGGGAACAATACCTACTTAAAATAGTTGAGTGATTAGAGAAAATGCATTCAAAGTGCCTTGAACTGAGCTTGTCACATAGGTAGTTACAATGATGCTGTTGCTTTATTTTCCTATAACACTTTTAGACCCATTCCTGATATTCTACAAGGAGTGACATCTGAGGTCAGCTGACTAACCTGTGTTCTTCCTAGAAATGAAATGGATTTGAGTATTTCTGCTGGGCTGATGTGTCAGGTGCAACAAAGAAATATTTACCTGAGGCATAGTGAACCCTTCTGGGAAAGAATTCATCCTGGGGAAGAATTCCTTTCTTGAGGAAAGAGTCAATTCATATGTTTGATCCAAGGTCAAGGGGCCCAGATACTCAGACTGTCTTCTGACCAGCCCCCATGAACTCTGCCTCAGGCTCAGGGAGAGTGTTTGAAATAAAGGTGACACAAAAGAAGGAAGTTGTTTCATTAAAACATCTAAGACTGTGTGAGCCCTGAGCCCAGGGTCCTGCTGCTTTCTAGCCTGTGAAAGGAGAGGGGCATGCTGTACCCCAGCGGGACCTGTGGAGCACAGTTAACTACTGACTGGATGTCAGGGTCTGAAGTAGGCTGCACCAGCCCCCATCTGGACAGGGGAAGTGGGAAGACATTACACCATAGGTGCCTTGGCCTTGTTAAATAAAATTATGGGAGGTCACTGTTTTGGACTGAGCTCCTGCACTAGGCCCCAACAGACCAGACCAAACCAAAATGGAGTCACTCATGCTAAATGCCACGTAATCAAACTGAAACTTGTAGGAGGCAGACCCCAAAACAGACCCGTTTCTTTTTTTCTCCTGAAAACAGGAGATTCCAGCATAAGGAAGTCCCCCTCTGCCGTAACTCTTACAAAAAAAGTAACTTGATGTTACCCAATCAGGTTTCTTTCTATTGTTCTGTTTCTTTGTTCCCATCTTACAAAACCCACTGTTCGGCTGGGCGCGGTGGCTCACGCCTGTAATCCCAGCACTTTGGGAGGCTGAGGTGGGCGGATCATGAGGTCAGGAGATGGAGACCATCCTAGTTAACACAGTGAAACCCCGTCTCTACTAAAAATACAAAAAATTAGCCGGGCGAGGTGGTGGGCGCCTGTAGTCCCAGCTACTCAGGAGGATGAGGCAGGAGAATGGCGGGAACCCAGGAGGCGGAGCTTGCAGTGAGCTGAGATCACGTCACTGCACTCCACCTAGCCTGGGTGACAGAGAAAGACTCTGTCTCAAAAAAAATAAATAAATAAAAATAAAAAATAAAAATAAAAAAATCCATTGTTCTACTATTTCTCAGTGAAATTTGAGACCAAATAACTCCATGTATGATGGTGACAGAATGACATCAATGCCTAAAGTTTTGGTTAATCTCTCAAATTGAGAGGTTGTTCAAAAGGGGGAAATTGTTATGTTTGGCCTAAAGCTGCCTCCTTGCATATTTTAAGTTAGGTTTCTCTGGACACAGTGAACTGTAACCCAACTTGGTGTGTAAACAGACTCTTGTAACAAGCAGTGAGTCTCAGTCAGTCACAGGAGCCAAGCTTCAGTCAACCACAGGCAGTCAAATGTTCAAACCAGGTCAAATAAGGTAAATCCCCAGCTGTCACCAACTGAGCTGTTTCTGTTCCTCACTTCTGTTTTCTATAGATCACTTTGCTTTTTCTGTCCATAAATCTTATCCAACCATGTGACAGTCCTGGAGTTGCTCTGAACCTATTCTGGTTCTGGGGGCTGCCTGATTTGTGAATCATTCTTTGCTCAATTAAGCTCTGTTAAATTTAATTTGTCTAAACTTCTTCTATTACCAGCCTTCTGGGGCTGATCTGGTCGCAGGCAGCAGAGCAGTTGAAGAAGCAAATGAGTAAATGGTAGCAGAACAGAATCTGTTCCAAGCACACGTGATCCCAGGAATGGACGGAGAGAGATGTCAGTCATTGGAGTTTCCACAGAGAAGGTGGGAGCAGAGACAGAGCCACATTGTACTGTGAGGTTGGTGAAGGTCTCAAAAAAGGATTAAACAAATAACATCGAAGATAATACCTTCCATTTATCACTCTAATTATATACAGCCCCTTCTAATTGCCTTTGGTTTGTTGATTGAGAGGGGAAAATATCTTCTTTCTTAAATAATCCAGAATAAAATTTTTAAGTTTTTAAGACACAGTCTTGCTCTGTCTTCCAGGCTGGAGTGCAGTGGTGCGATCATGGTATCCTACAGCTTCAAACTCCTGGGCTCAAGTGATCCTTCTTCCTCAGCCTCCTGAGTAGCTGGGACTAGAGGTGCACACCACAGTGCTCAGTTATTTTTTTTTATCTTTATTTTTGTAGAGACGGGGGTCTCACTATGTTGCACAGGTGACTCTCAGAACTCCTCAAGTGATCTTCCTGTGTCAGCCTCCCAAAGTGCTGGGATTACAGGCCTGAGCCACTGTGCAAGACCTGGAATAAACATGTTAAAAACAAAGCTCCTGCTTTTGTATTTTCCAAAATTTCTCTGCAAGCTTTGTAGCTTTTCTACTAGTTTTTTTATTATTTTTATTTATTTTTTTTTTTTGAGAAGGAGTCGCCCAGACTGGAGTGCAATGGCATGATCTTGACTCGCTGCAACCTCCACCTCCCAGGTTCAAGCCATTCTCCTGCCTCAGCCTCCCGAGGACCTGGGATTACAGGCATGTGCCACCACACCCGGCTAATTTTTGTATTTTGAGTAGAGATGGGGTTTCACCATGTTGGCTAGGCTGGCCTTGAACTCCTGACTTCATGATCCACCCGCCTCGGCCTCCCAAAGTGCTGGGATTACAGGCGTGAGCCACCACGCCTCGTGCTCTTCTACTATTTTATACCTAATAATTACCCCAATAAACAACAAAACCTGATTTCCTTCATCAAATTGTACTTCTCCCCTTTTACCTCCAAAGCCAGGTGTTCTTAGATTTGAGATCTAAGAGAACACCTGGGAACACCTGGTCATTCGGGTTTGTAGCTATGTATATGTATATGTAGCTGGAGGGCTACTTCTTCTGGCTGTGAAGGGTGTGTCCTGTTTAACGCTAGGGGCCACAATAAAACAGGATGCAATGTGAGTCGTTCCCCAGAGTTACCCAGCATGGTAGCCCTGTGGAACAGGGTATGGAATGGGACTTTCCTGCTGTCTTGGAGTTTTGGCTTAAGCCTCCAAGTCAAGGACATTGGGTGATATCAAAGGCCTCTAACATTTTAAAGTGGTTAGGCTTCCTGAAAGATGTTAAAAAAAAAAATGGTGACACCTCCACCCAACCCACCCAGGTTGTGTAAGACAAGGCAACTGAGAATCATCCCGAAAGCCCCTAGGGTGCCTCTGATTAGAGGAGCGGTAAAGTCTCACTCCCTGACTGCGGGCTTCCTGACCTGCGGAGACTTTTGGGTCAGTATCCCCAATTACTGGGGTAAAATATGGTAAGGCGGTCCTTGGAGTGTCCTCGGGAGTTTGGGGATGAATTCCAGAGATGGGAGGTGGATCCAAGTAGCCCACAAGTGGCACAGCAAAGAGAGAAGGGACAGGAGACAGGCTTGCACCCTGATATTTGGTGGAACAAGGATGCCAAAACTTTCCCATGGGCCAAGTGGGCACGGCAGAAGCAAGCCAGGGTGAGCTTTCCTGGAGGGATTCTGCTAATCAGGGGCGCTAGCAGGGAAGGGGACCCCAGCTTGCTGAGTAAAATGTACTTATCAGGGGCAGGAGGTAAGAGGAGCAGGTTGCAAGAATTAGAGCAGGAGTCAAATCAATTTTCTGTAAAGGGCCATAGGGTAAATATTTTTGTCTTTGCGGACCACATGGTCTCTGTTGCAACTACTGCACCCTGTCCTTGGATAGCAAAAGCAGCCATAGGCAATACATAAATGAAAGAGTGTGGCTGTGTTTCAGTACAGAAAGTCTTGAGTTTCACTTCCTGTGGGGAGGAATATAATCTAATAATAGATGTATTGAAATTCTGTGTGAGAGATTTTTCTTCCCCATTTATCCTGTTTATTCAATCACTTTTTATATCAGTATGGGCTCATGGATGTTTATCCTATGTATTATAATCTAATAATATAGTGTTTATTTTATTGCTCAATTTGTTCTAGCTTTGACCATTGGGAGTTCTTTCAGGTTGGCTCTTATGTTCCTGTGACTCTTTATTTTTATTTTTTTTGATAGAGATGGGGTTTCACTGTGTTGCCCAGGCTGGTCTCGAATGCCTAGCCTCAAATGATTCTCCTGTCTTGGCTTTCTCTATGCTGGGATTACAGATGTGAGCCACCATGCCTGGTCTATATATATATATATATATATATATATATATATATATAGAGAGAGAGAGAGAGAGAGAGAGAGAGAGAGAGAGAGAGAGACAAGGTTTTCTCTGTCACCCAGGCTGGAGTGGTGGCATGATCTTGGCTCACTGCAGCCTCAAACTCCATGGCTCAAGTGATCCTCCCATCTCAGCCTCCCAAGTAGCTGGGACCACAGATGTGAACGAGCACACTCAGCTAATTTTTAAATTTTTTGTGGAACCAAGGTCTCACTATATTGCCCAGGCTAAAATTTACCCCTTAAACGTTTTGTTTTGTTTTAAGTGGGGTCTCACTCTGTTGCCTAGGCTGGAGTACAGTGGTGCGATCTTGGCTCACTGTAACCTCCACCTCCCACCTCAGCCTCCCAAGTAGCTGGGACTACAGGGGCATGCCACCACGCCTGGCTAATTTTTATATTTTTTTGAGGGATAGAGACAGAGTTTCACCATGCTGCCCAGGCTGGTCTTGAACTCCTAGGCTTAAGCAATCCACCCACCTTGGCCTCCCACAGTGCTGGGATTACAGGTGTGAGCCACTATACCAGGCACCAGCTTTTTTTTTTTTTTTTGACCCAGAGTCTCGCTATGTTGCCCAGGCTGGAATGCAGTGACACGATCTTGGCTCACTGCAACCTCTGCCTCCTGGGTTCAAGCGATTCTCCTGCCTCAGCCTCCTGAGTAGCTGGAATCACAGGTGCATGCCACCACGCCTGGCTATTTTGTATTATTAGTAAAGACAGGGTTTCACCATGTTGGCCAGGCTGGTCTCGAACTCCTGAGCTCAAGAGAGCCGCCCACCTCAGCCTCCCAAAGTGCTGGGATTATAGGCATGAGCCACTGTACCCGGCCTCCATTTTTTTTTTTTTAAGCTCTTTTTAACCTTCTGACACTACAAGATGCTCCTGGTTCATCTTGTATATTTCCTCTTGTCCTAGAATCAGCCATTTCTCCATGGAACCCTGGCTCTTTTTATTAGAGAATGGTATTTAAAAACCGTGACTGAGTGCTAGGTGTGCTTGTTGTCCATTTACTCTTCACTGTCTTATTCCTTTATCTGTTCCTTCTCTACAGATTGTTTCTCCTCTGCTGCTGAGCTTAGCTGCTTGAGCATTCAATATGCCCAAGTGCTTCTCCCATTAATTCTTCATCCATGTCCACACCTGGGCTGCATTCTGAAGGGAATATGTCTCTTTTTGGGTCCCTAGGCTAACCTTATGTAACAGCAGGTTGACAGACTACTTGGTCTCCTTCCATGTAAACTCACATGCTAAGCTAAGCCCTCTAGATCTTACTACTCAAATATAAGAAAAGAGGAACTCAAAGAAAAATACATAAGAGGGGAAGGGGAAAGAACTTTGACTTCAATCTAGAGAAGCAGATCTAAACCATCTGCTGCTCATGGCTTTCCCCTGGGGTCTCACCCTGGTTCCCCCCACTTGGGTGTTAAGGGGTAATATAAGGCACCTCCTTGGTCTATTACCAACCAGCCTCAGGGGCAAAAGTGAGGTACAAAGAAGTGAATGCAGAGCCCACCTGTGGGAACTTGTACTTGCAACTCCTGTGTTCCCTACATGGAAGGCAGGGCACACCTTAGCAGAAGGCTCAGTGACAGTCTGAAAAGGGCTTCCCCCAGAGCAACTGCGGAGGCACAGATAGAAAAGACTGTGCTTTTGCTTAATGCTCACTTGAAATAGGAAAAGCATAAGAACTTCACATTGTAGAATTTGGTGGGGTATGTATTTAGGTCTTAAATTTTCAGAAGTGGGTAACTTTGGCTTCACTCTTGCATATAATACCAGAAGTCTTTGGATTCCTGGGTCTTCTTCAAACACCACCTCTGCAAACTCAGCAGAGGTGTTACCAGTTCTCCCTGAATCATAACAAAGTCAAGCTCATTAAAGTTCAGGCAAATAGCACTCTGTGTTTTCTGAAATTTGGAGAGGAAATAGGCAGGCAGATTCTCCTTCACAATATGGATTTTAAAAATAATTCTTAGGTGTATTTTTTCCTAAGACTTCTCTCTTTATGTTAATGCTGGTCTCTCTTCAGAAGTATAAAAGTATACTACTAGGCTTCACACTAAGTGAAAGATACCTATGGATCCCTTCAATCCTAGAGAGATCTGATTTAAGAAATTGCACAAAGCATAAATCATTTAATTAGGTCAATTTTAATAAAGGGTATAGGAGTTTACAACTCAAAACAATTCATAAAACCTATCAGATACATACGATAAATCACACCAAGAGTGCAATAACATCAATCCAATGGTCTGCAAATAAGAGGTATCGCAAACATTGTTAAGATTTACTTTCATGTTTTCCCCCCCTCCTTTCTCTTGTTCACAGCCCAAGATTATGTGTACATTGTTTTCCGAGGCCTGATGACCTCAATATTCCTTCTGGCTGGGGAGACCTCCTCATTCAGTCCATTCCAAATAGTCAGCAGAGGGAGTTCACCTCTTCTCCACGGAATGAGCATGGTCCTTGTCCTTTATTATTTGGTTTCTATCTCCTAACAAATGACATTAAATGTTCCCTCATTCAAAACATCTTGTGGGCCTTGTGGTGTTCTGGTCACTGCTACCCTCCCAGTGCCACACATGAGCCCTCAGGGTGAGCCCTACAGAGTTTCATCCTTGTGGATAAGAAGATGTGTACTTGGGAACAAGGCTAAAGCCATGGCCGATTTCCCCAACCTTTTATCGAGAAGAACTCCAGCTGTAACTTTAAGAGTTTTTGGCAAAAGGAACCAGATTTACTCATGCCAAATACCTATGGTCAACTTCTCAGTACTCTTTGGATGCCTTTATTAGGAGAGCTTGAATTAACACCATGGAAGAAAGCATGATGAATGAGCACACACACAGACACACAAACACATATACCCCATTCACACTCAAACAGGAATCTCCAGTAGACTCAAAGAATACAGCTGGTTTGCCATTTCAGAGTGAAAGGCGCACTGTCTCACCCTGCCCCCAAAGTCTAACCTATCCTACTTTAACTGGTATAAATGGGTAAAAACTATTTCTGCAATTCCTTGCTAAAAGGAATCAAATGGATCCCTTTAACATGTACATATAGTTCCATTATAATGCAATGCAGGTAACACTAACTTGATTTCAAGAACATTGTCAAAATCGGGGCACACATCCTTCTGTTAGAAATGGCTGGGAGACAGCTGAGAATAAATTTATGGAATTACAAATTATAGGAATACTAGACTAAGTCAAGAATGGTTAACATGTAGCCATTTTTGCCAGCTATTCTAGAGTTCCTTCACACATAAACTTGACGCTACATTCCGGGAGAGGTACCTCCGGGTTGTCACTACAGAGTAAGGCTGGGGTCCTGCAAACCTTCCTTCATCCTTCTTCTAGTTCATAATAGGGAAGGTGAGCCATTTCATTCATTCATGATTTGTTTTTTTTTTGAGACAGGGTCTGGCTCTGTTGCCTGGGCTGGAGTGCCGTGACACGATCTTGGCTTACTGCAACATCTGCCTCCCATGCTCAAGTCATCCTCCCATCTAAGCCTCCCAAGTAGCTGGGACTACAGGTGTGCACCACCATGCCTGGCTAATTTTTGTATTTTTTGAAGAGACGAGGTTTTGCCATGTGGCCCAGGCTGGTCTTGAACTCGTGAGCTCAAGCGATCTGCCCACCTCAGCCTCCCAGAGTGCTGGGATTACAGGTGCGAGCCACCACACCCCATCCATTTCATTCTTATTTGGTGAGATTGTCACAGTCTTGGCTGAAACTTAAGAAGAAAGCAATTAAAGTTAACATGATCATTCATCATGCACTTATTGATATGCTCAAAATAGGGGAATGTCAAGTAAGGAAATGAAGTGGGAACAGGAGCAAGGGAGGTAAGTCAGGAAGACTTCCAGGGACTTGAACAAAAACAATTCCCAACCACATACTACTTTTTCTTTTCAAGCGTTTTGGAACTCTTCTTTTCCTTTATTGATGTTTTCAGTAACAAATTTGCAAGTGTTCTTGGTGGTTAAAAAAACAAAACAAAACTACAAGTATCAGCTGAGAAACAAAGAAAAAACTAAGAATTTAAATTAGATGATTCCATTTAAAGTTTTCAGTGTTTACTCCTTCAGGTGGAATTGGAACATTAGAATTCAGGGGTGGTTTGGACATTAACAAGGTACTCCTGCCTCCTCAGAAGCTACGGTCTTTTCTGCAGCTCTCTTATGTACTTCTCATCAAAATAATTTCAGTCCCACATTTCTCGGATAAAACCACATCTGTGTTTTTATCCAGCAACCATTTCACAGTTGACTGGCATGTGTTCTCCAATTTCAATTCTGAACACACAACAGGGAATTTTTCTTTATTAAAGGGACCCAAATGATTTTAAGTTGTATTCTTCCTGCTAGAGAATTGAGAAGCATCCTTCTCTAATTTCCTATAATAAAATTTCCTATGTGATATACTGCATATATATTATATCTGATATATGTTTTGATTATTTTTCTTTATGGAAGCAAATACAGAATTTCCATTGTCAGATCACTCTGATGATTATAATCTGCTTTCATTATGCATCAGTGAAATGTCCACCAAGTAGTTGAAAACACTGATATACATGTATTCTAAAACTTACTAAATAAATAATGGGCCAGTAAGATACCAGTATCTTTCTAGAACATTTAGAAAGAGATCTTAGTTGCCAGAGAAAACTCAGATACAACATGGGCCTGTAAACACATACACTCTAGTCTATAAATATGACACTTTTCAACTCAATAATAAGTGGGCCCAAAACAATATAGGGTGTATGACCTAGACTCCCTAGGTGCTGCTCAGCAGCTGCCTCAGCATCAAATTGTGTTCATCCCATTTTCTAATCTAACCAAGTACTTGGAACTAAAGGGCTGTGTGTGAGCCCAAGAAAATGATATATTAAATATTTTTCACCACATATGACATCATTAATTCAATACTGCCTGTTAGTCAATTAATGTGGATTCTTTCAGGGTTCATCAATGCATGTGTGGCTTGATGGTTTATGAATAAATATATTCTGGCTCAATGCTTTCCACTGAAATGAAAGGTCACAAGTTCTATGTTCCCTATCAAATGTGTAAAGCAAAAACACAACAAACGAAAACAACAAAGTACAGTCGTTTGATTATATACAGTCATGTGCTGCATAACAACGATTCCATCAATGATGGACCACATATACCACGATGGTCCCCTACGATTATACCATATTTTTACTGTACCTTTTCTATGTCTAAAATGTTTGGATACAGAAATACCATTGTGTTACAACTGCCTACAGTGTTCAGTACAGTAACATGCTGTACAGGTTTGCAGCCCAGGAGCAATAGGCTAGACCATATATCCTAGGTGGGTAGAGGCCGTACCATCTAGGTTTGTGTTAAATACACTCTGTGACGTTCACACAATGACAAAATAACCTAAGGATGCATTTCTCTGAATGTTTCCCTCATCATTAAGCGGGGCATGATTGTATTTTTTTTCTCTTTAAGGAAATAAGACCCTACTGTAATACAAGTCGGCAGAATCTAACAGCTACTAATAATTAATGTAATCCACAAGTCAAAATTTTTTCATGCATCACCAAAAAAAAAAAAAAAAAAGGAATTCGTATGTGTTTGCATCCATTTCTGTATTCAAAGAAGGTATGTAGAGTCTCTACCCATCATGTCGCCAGTGACAATTTTTTTTTTTTTTTGATACGGAGTCTCGCTCTGTCCTCCGGGCTTGAGTGCAGTGGCCGGATCTCAGCTCACTGCAAGCTCCGCCTCTTGGGTTCCCGCCATTCTCCTGCCTCAGCCTCCCGAGTAGCTGGGACTACAGGCGCCTGCCACCTCGCCCGGCTAGTTTTTTGTATTTTTTTAGTAGAGACAGGGTTTCACCCTGTTAGCCAGGATGGTCTCGATCTCCTGACCTCGTGATCCACCCGTCTCGGCCTCCCAAAGTGCTGGGATTACAGGCTTGAGCCACCGCGCCCAGCCCAATTTCTTTTTTTTTTTTTTTTGAGACAGAGTTTTGCTCTTGTCACCCAGGCTGGAGTGCAATGACACAATCTTGGCTCACTGCAAACTCTGCCTCCCCAGTTCAAGCAATTCTCCTGCCTCAGCCTCCTTAGTAACTGGAACTACAGGCATGTGCCACCACACCTGGCTACTTTTTGTATTTTTAGTAGAGACAGGGTTTCACCATGTTGGCCAGGATGGTCTCAAAAACTCCTAACCTCAAGTGATCCACCCACCTCAGCCTCCCAAAGTGCTGGGATTACAGGCGAGAGCCACTGTGCCTGGCCTCCAGTGAAAATTTAAAAAGGATACAAGCTCATGCTCGACAAAGTATTCAATTATGCAGTAAAATCACCATGATTTTATTCTGATTTGCACCTTGGGAATTAAAATAGTCACTTGATTAGAAGGGAATTATCAAATAACCAAAGGAAAAACATTTTGCTGGGCTGTTACAGAGATAATCCTGAATATTTGGAAAGGGGAATTAGAATGACCTCGTACTTTAAGAATTTCTGGGCCAGGTGCGGTGGCTCACGCCTATAATCCCAGCACTTTGGGAAGCCAAGGTGGGCAGATCGGGAGGTCAAGAGTTCGAGACCATCCTGGCCAACATGGTGAAACCTCGTCTCTAGTAAAAATACAAAAAGTAGCCAGGTGTGGTGGTGTGTGCCTGTAATCCCAGCTACTCAGGAGGCTGAGGCAGAATCGCTTGAACTCGGAAGGTGGAGGTTGCAGTGAGCCGAGATCACGTCACTGCACTCCAGCCTGAGTGACAGAGCAAGACACCATCTTGAAGAAAAAAAAAAAAAAAGAATTTCTGAGTGGGGGTGAGAAATATCCCTGAATATTTCTAGTCTCTTAGCTCATGTTTTTGAGAGCTTCACTTGATAATGACCATGGGAAGAATCTGGGGTGCAAAGTTCCATGTGCATTAGCCAAAATTATTCATTCAACTAGAAAGACAATTTTGCATCCACTAATACATAAAAATCAGAAATGAGAATTGGGAAAAAGCATGTTCTTAGAATAAACATTTAGCATCCACCAAAGTGAAAGACATAGGTGTATGGCACAATTGAGACCTTAGTTGGAAAACCAAACCTTGGCACAGTGCCAATTATTTATCTTTTAATCTGGACATTTGAAATAGGTAGAGACCAACCAAAAAAGGAAAAGGTGTTGAAAAGTAGCTGCTCATATTTTACTGCCAATATTGCTCAACTTTAAAGAATATCACACCTAATTAACCGCAATACAATTGGGCATTCAGACTTGATTCTTAGATGAATTTCCAATAATTTTTAAATCATTGATCTGGCTTGGTAAATAACTCTCCAAACTTCTACAGCTAATGGAAAAATCACTTAACCTTTGCTAGAAGTGACAGAAAGCATTCAAGTTGAAACCTAATGCAGCAGTTCTTTCCATTAAGTTGAACTGCCTTAGCAGAAATCTTCCCATTGAGATACAGCCTTTATTTTTATTATTATATTTTTGGAGACAGGGTCTCACTCTGTCATCCAGACTGGACTCACGACTCACTGCAGCCTCGAACTCCCGGGTTCAACTGATCGTTCCAGCTCAGCCTCCTGAGCAGCTACAGGCATATGTCACCATACCCAGCTAATTTTTTTATTATTTTATTTTTCAGACTCGCTCTGTTGCCCAGGCCGGAGTGCAGTGGTGCAATCTCGGCTCACTGCAACCTTTGCCTGCTGGGTTCAAGCAATTCTCCTGCCTCGGCCTCCTGAGTAGCTGGGACTACAGCTGTGCACCACCATATCCAGCTAATTTTTTGTATTTTTAGTAGAGACGGGATTTCACCATGTTGGCCAGGCTGGTCTCAAACTCCTGACCTTGTGATCGGCCCACCTTGGTCTCCCAAAGTGCTGGGATTACAGGCATGAGCCACTGTGCCCAGCCTATTTTTTTTTTTGTAGGAACAGGGTCTCGCTGTGTTGCCAGAGTTGGTCTTGAACTTCCTGGGCTCAAGTGATCCTCCCGCCTCAGCCTTCCAAAATGCTGGGATTATAGGTGTGTGGCACCGCACCTGGCCAGCTTTATTTTAAGGCACTAATAATAAAGGGTATGAAAAAAGCTAGGAATAAGTCAGATCTTTCCAGAAATAAAAGACAGTTTAAAAAAAAAAAAACATCAGTTAACCTGTCTGGCCTATTTCAACATCTAAAGAGGACAGAGAACGTAAAAGTTTTCATGCCTCCATGACTCGGGTCTTTTCCATCCTCCCAAACACTTATTCCCATGTCTCAGATTTACGTTTCCTCAAAGGGCAGCAGAGATTTGGAAACAACAACCACACAACAAAACAACCCGAAACAAGCAAGCCTAGTTTGTAGCCTCGTCTTACGATGGATGAATTCCCTAATGCTGGCATTTAGCCCACATACTCAGAGGCCGGAACTGTAACAAGGTGTTCTTTTCTAGTGTTGTGAGGGGAAAATGTATAAGGGACATTAATTTTTCACAATCAGGTAAATAGAATTTGTTAATAGCAAAACAGGAAATTCCGGAGAGAAAAAAAGATGACTCTGAAACATCAGTTCCAGCAGCATTTTCCTACACCTTCCAATGTATTCCATTTTGCCATGAGAAGAAAACTAACTAAATAAAATGGGGTTCAAGTCCGTTAGGTGAGCAAACACCAAAACACGAGTGATTTGATTGTGGAGGCAGGCATGATGGGGCAGGATTTCCCTCAAGTAGAAATGCTTCCTGTGCACACACACGCATACATGCACACACAAACCTGTACACTCATACTAATTTCAAAAGCATGGATGTGTGGAAAGCCCTGCCAGCATGACTAGATAATGAGGCGTTATCCCATCTGCCTGTGTCTCTACATAGGCTCTGACGTACATTCCACACCCACAGACACCCATGCACAAGGGCCAGTCTGGCTCGCACACAGACTGAGAAACAGATCCAGACTCCTAGAGCTTCTGCTTCCACAGGAATGATTAGTAACTGCAGGATTATACTTCCTGTTGATGTGCAGGGTTTTCGTCTTGCTCTTCTTTCCAGACATCTCCCCTTTCCAGGAGCACTAAATCTTAATTTAGTGGAGGGACTAATCTTGATTCTTCGGCGGGCATGACTTAGAACAGGAGCTACAGGAATTAAAACTAGCAACAATAGGGCCCCTTTGGGATAGGGGTGAAGAAGTATTTCAGGATTTAAAGTTTCCGGGGGTGGGGGGAAGCAGAGTTCTTGGCGGAAGTGGATGACCTCTGTGAAGGATATGAAAATGCCTACAAGTCCAGAAATCAATATAAACAAACTAACAACAAAAAGAACATAACTTAAAGGGGCTTCAACTAAAAATCACTGCAACTGAGTTTGTTGACTCAAGAAATTCTGCTCTGACGCAGGGAATTGAAAGATAAGAACTGATAATATTTCTTCTTCGGAAGGCTCAGCTGGGAGTGCCGTGGCAGGTATTGAGGGTGGGACAGAGACAGAGGCTTGAGGCTCAGGTTTTGCTCCTAGGGTTTCTTGCCTGATTTTGAAGGGAAGGGTGCTAAAGCAAATGGATCAGCAGCTGGCAGCTCCGTAGTCCTGGAAGAAAGAGATGTGATAGAAACAGACCCAGCTATCGACTGCTTGTTGGTCTGTGAAACAATTTTGTAGGCAGCAATGGGCTGGGCTTCTGGACTTGGCTCATCTTCTGGGCTATAGTGACGGGAATACTTGGATAAGGACTGGGGGCGGAATGGTTTGCCAGCCACGGGGCCTGAGACAGCTTCTTTCTGGAGCTGAGGTCCTTTGTTTCTGTCATTAGGATGACCCCCAGATTCCAGGCAGGATCCCCTGGGAGAGATGCTGTCCAGATGGTCTGCTGCTTGCACAGAATGGGAGAGGAGGTTAGATTGTTGCACAAAACCAGCTGTGGAATACTGAGTTTGGACAGAGGTGTACACAGCTCTCTCACGGCCCGAGGGCACGGGGATGTCACCTGTCTGACCGAGGAGACCGGTCTGTGCAGGTAGCTCCTGGGAGGTGCTCTGGATAACTGTTAACTCGTCCATGCTTTTCTTCTTAGTGAAAGGAGCTCTCAAAAACACGTCCGACTCCTCTGGCTGGGAAGGAGCCACACTGCTCTTGGAGACAAATGGGGCTTTGGAGAAAATGTCCATGTCATCATTTGGAAGCCTTGAGCTCCTAAAGGGAGCTATGGCAAAAACATCTGGCTCACTGAGCCCATCCGTGGCTGGCTGTGTGAGGGCTTGAAACTGGTTCTTTCTTCCACCTTGCACTGTCTTTGCTTGCTCAGTAGAGACCTCTGGTGGAGCGAATGCAACGGCTCCTCCCAGCTTCCCCTGGGGGGGCCTGCAGCTCTCATCTTCTTCTTCAGACTCCATAAGGAGAGGCCGAGACCCACTGCAGTCCAGCATATCTCCTTCAAGGTCAGTCCCTTCCTCTTCGCTACTGTGGAATGAGCTGTTGCTTGAAGGGCCATCTCTGGCCAAGTAGTCAGATTCTAAGTTGTTCTGAGTCTTTGTGCCAGGTACTCTGGAGGGGTCTGGATACAGGGGAAGGCCTTTAACACCCAGTGATTCTTTAAAGTGCTCTACAGTTATTACAGGACAGGGACTGGACTCTCTCTGGAGACCTAGAAAAGCATAAAATGCAGAATTAATGTGTAGGTCAATTCAACTCTATTTGGAACATTTAATGGTCAACCCGCGGCAAAAACATTGTGGGACCAAATAATAGATGTTGAAAATGCAAAAGGAAAAACATAAAAATAAAAGTCAGGCAAGGAAACTGCACACAAACTGGAACACAACCAACCACTGTCTCACGTTTTGGAACATGATAGGCACGACGTACAGGAAAGGAGATGAAGATGTTAGGCACACAGACATTCAGCGTTAACTATGCAATGCTCCTACACACAGGGCCAGGCACGGACACCTGCTCTACCTGGCACTGGCTCATTATGGAATGAAAACAAACCCAGTCATTCATCTCCACATATACCATGACAGTTTTGGATTATGTAGAAACACTGTCTGGGGATGACTCAATTCAGAATCTGGCATGTGGCCATCTGCGCCACATGCAGAGGGACAAACTCTGAAAAGAAGCAGAATGTGGCTGCTTGATAAATGCAAGTTTACTTGATGACTTACATCATAAGCACTACTCAAAGAGCACAAGAGTGCCCAAAATATTAATACTGAAGGTACCTTCTGAGGGGAGCATACAGCATCAAAAGCAGACCAAATAAATCACCTTCAGCTGGAGTTGCCCCAGAATTTTGTTTTCAGTCTTCTAAGTTCATAAAGAGCTCCTCTGCTTAAATGAATCTGTCATAAAGTTATTTAAGCAGAAGGAGTAAAATGCATGGGTCATTACAGAAGCATTAGCAAACTCCAATATACTAGTCTATTTCTATCTAGGTAGAGGTGCCTCAGGGTGCTCTGGCTTTTAAAATCAAATAGACAATGATCAGAATGCAAGAGAGCTTACCTTCCAAGAAACATTAGCAGGTTAGAAGGATGCCATTGGGCACATGTTAGCAAGAGGGCAGGAAAAAGGCATATGTAACTAAGCAAGAAGAATCCAGAGAGAAGGTGGTTGGGGGTAAAGGTATCATTTCACCATGGGCTCAGTAAAGAGATACTACTGGAGTTGCCCAGCCCACCAGGATAAGAATATTAGATACAATGATTTGGAGCCATAGATGACCTAGAACCTCTGTAGAGATGGAACTCAATGATCCCCTTCCCATACTGACCCTCTCCCCTCCTATGCAAACCATTAGCTAGCAGAAATTTCTGCCAAAAATTATACCCTGCTAAAGTTTCTGCTTGAATTAAGCACACAGACCACAGGAGAAGAGGCATTAAAATCAGTTTATTGGGAAACCAGTCACTTAAGAGACATTACATTGTAAAGAGAATGTAGAGAGAGGTCTGAACATTTTATAAGATACTGTACAAAAATACTATGTTTCTCTGAATCCTATAACTTTTTAGCAGTGCTTCTTTTTAAACAGTTCTGACCTTAAATATTGTTTTCAGAAACAAAACAAAAATGTGTTTGTCCTCCATTTTTATTTTCCTTTCTAACAGTTTGAATGCATTCAGTGAATTCCAGATTGGAGCGTTAAGTTAAATTCTGTACTTGTGCCAAATGGCTTTCTGAATAGTATTTGAAGAATAAGATTTTGAAGAGAATAAATTTTTACTTGCATTATAATTTTAATATGTGCAGTTACATGGTGATATGAAAGCATCAGCAGGAAATAAACAGAATACCTTCTCCCTTGCAATTTATGTGGACAGACATAATCCTGGTTTCTCAGGCAAGCATATTGATACTAGATTTGTCTCGGTCATACCAAGATGATAATTTCTGGGAGGAAATTCAAATAAAAGGGAGAAAAAGAAGTTTTCCAAAATAAGGTTTGCAGAGCCTTAAAGAAGGACAAGAGGGCCCTAAAACTCCTTAAACCACCTTCCTCACACAGTATCCGTTGGACAAAGTTTTCAGTTGCCAAAACAAAAGCACAATTTCTCATCTTCCAAAACTACCTTGAAAGTTAATGTTATTAAGCTTGTTCTGCAGGAGAGCAAAATATCTCCTAGGAAAAAAAAATGGAAAACTTAGTCAAGCCAACGACCAACTCTGGCATCATACGGGTCAATAATCCAATGAACATTAGTTTGAACAGAATCAGTGCTTTTTGGAAATTTAAACTGAATTCAGTCAAAACAATCTGTGCACAGAGACCGGCAAAAAGCAGCTATCTATTGAACCAGGGGCACTTTGGATGCCTGAAGTGCTAGATTACGTTTTGAGAACTGGGAAGTACCAAGGGGTGTGTGTGTGCCCATATCCAGAGTTGGAGAGGATGGAAGAACATGTCTAACCCATCAAAATTATTTGTTAAAAAGTAGGTTTTTGGTCAAGAACCCACTTGGAAAACCTTCCAACTCAGAGCATATTCTATGACCTTCATGATGAGTAATGGGAAAATCAGACTTAAAATTCCAACAACTTTGAATAATTTACAAAAACAGTCACAAAAACACCAGAATATCAAGTTTGAAGGGAAAATTAGTCTCCTGTCCTTCAAAACAAGGACGAGAGCTATTTCCTATCTTTCTTTCAGCATCAACAGGCTTTGCAGGAATGTAAACGTACATTAAAGGGTTCTCCTGAGAAGGCCAAGTCCCTTAACCTTTCTATTCTTGTTAGAGGAGGGATGGTGTGGCCGAGGCGGACAGCAATCACACTGTGCAACTCTCCGAGCCTGGCACTCTGAAGGGCAAAGAAATGCCAGAGAATATGGGGGAAACCCAGACCTCCACATTCCCTTAAGGAATTCTGGTGGTGGTAGCACCAGAAACAAGGTAGTCAAGAGATAGGAGAAATTCCAAATAGAAACAGAAGGTAACTATTAAATCTTGTTGGCAGATGAAAGTCTTTGAGTACGTGAATGTGTTCTTACAGGGAAAATGTGTTTTCAGGATGAACAGTTCCTTTATATGAAGGTAGCATTGTGCCAACAAGGAAATGTGTTTGAAGCAGTCTCTCTACTAGCATTGAAGGATTTATACTAACCTAACCACATGCCTTGGCCCAGTTCCTTTGGTAACCAATGGCATGTCACAGCAGATACCCTGTGGCCACAGAGCTCAGCAAACACTGCCTGTTGCACCTCAGGGGCTATAAAGCCCAGGGCCTGGCTTCATAGTCTGCACAGGGTCTTACTTATCATGGAGCCTAAGGTAGGGTTTTGTTATAAATTCCCTCAAACTGGGTCATGCCTCTTTTTATTTTGGTTTCACACATAAAATTAAGCAAGAAGTTAAAACACACTTCTTTTTCTTGCTCTGATGTAGGACTGTGTGCCAGGTTAGGGATGTTGACACGTTCAATATGGGTAAGTCCATATTAGTCTATTTTGAGGCTCCAAATTATATAGATTTCAGCAAGAACTCACATGCTTCAGGGAAGAGAAGGAGTTCCTAAAATACCTGATGACTTGGCAACTATCCTCACCAGCTCCCTATTCACTTCCAAAGCAACCCAAAGTGCTGAATCATTTAGGATGGGTTTCCCCTGGAAATTCCATCTGACTGACATAGTGAAGGTCATCAGAATGCTCCCTACAGAATCAAAGTCTGAAGACTTAAATGTCAGGCTGGATATTCCTTAATGAAATACATCACGCACAACCGGAAGTTTACTTTTCCTCATACCAAAATCTGAAATAACAGTTACAGGGAGTATCAAAGATATAATTCTTGCCAAAAACAGAAAATGAAGACTTGGAGTATTGAGAAGAAGCCTTCTCATATGTTGTTAGTAAACAGAAAGCAAACTATCCCTTCATAAGAACTTGGAAATGCAGCAGCAATTGAAACGTAAAATCTCAGAACCAAAACTAGGGAAATCAAGAGACATACATCAAACTAATAATTACCATGACCTTCTAGCTCACATAATAAAATTAAGCATTTGGTTCCACCATATATTGGGTAGCTGCGTTAAAACCCACAACTGGGAAATGAGGGACCTGATGGAAGCCAAAAATGGCCAGCTGTGCCTCTCAGGCCAATGAGGCAATTAAATGAGTCAGCTTTCTCATTGGGGATAAAATTAATCTTGCCAACACAAAATGTTTAATTAAGTTGGCCTGGGTATATTAGGGATTAAGTTAGAGGAGGAAGCTGCAAGCCTGTGCTCCATTTTACAACCCTGTGTCTGGACATATCCAGCGTAGGCTGGCAGGCGTCTTATTCTCCTTGACCACAGGGGTTTTATTCTCTCGGGTAGCCATGATTCATTAATATGTCCTCAGTGTGTAGCTATACTTTTCCTGTGCCCAGGTACTTATATTCACTCAATACTGTGATTAAATCCTTTCTGCAAAAAAGTGGGTTTTCAGCTCAGGAAAAGAGCAACTTATTTTATTTACATCCCTAAACATCATTCTCCCATTTGAACAGATAAAAGTCTTTATTTTCCCTGTATGTTTACATAAGAAATTTCTTTACAGACTTTTTTTTTTTAAATACAATACTTGTGCAGCAATGTTCAAATTTCACATTTTTTACTGCGTATCTTCATGTACAACTGTCTGCTTTGTCGTCTTGGGAAGGACGGGTTAAAGACCTATGATAAATACACATCCACATGACAAAGGAGAGTGCAGGGCAGAGTAGAATACTCACAGGAAAAGAGTAAATTCAGGACACTATATGAAAGTGTGAACCAAGAAAGTGTCTTTCATTCTAGCAACTACCACCATCTGGTAACTTCTTTGCATAGGTTAGCATTACCCAAGGAGCCTCCCTATCCCTTATTAATGAAAGGAAATCTGGGAGAAGCAAAATAGTTTTCTTGTTATATATTTTCTGGGACTCATTCTGATTTAAGAAACCTAAGCACGTCCAACTTCAGAAACATTACTAGTGTGGAAAAAGAAAAGGCTGACTTTGTGTTGATAAAATTATAGCCTTTAGAGAGGAATGAAAGATAGCGTTGCAGTATCTGGAGTGTTTCAGGAAAGATTCCATTCTAAATATTCATGTGATAGTTTTTCTGTTCTGCCAGGCAGCCTCTAATTTGCTTAACCCAGCACACTGGGCAATCCTATCATTTTCATCCCAAAGCTCAAAGTTAGTGGCTATGGGAGCCTGATAATCTTACAGACTGAGAAGGTTAAGGACTCTGGGAAATCACAGAAAAATCTTATCAAGAGAGACTGTATTTTGACCCAAGGTATCTATAGCATGTATTTATTCAGCTGAGTGCAGATCCCTCCACATCACAGGCTGTCAGCCCCAGAGATCCCTTCATTCCCATAGCACTGCCGAAGGCAGAACTGTTCCTGACCTGGGGAAGGTTATATTGGTTGATCAATTATCTGTCAGGAGAGTAGGAAATAAGTATTCAAAACAAACAAAAGTATTAACAACAAAACAAATATTACATCTTGAGAAAAGTAGGTTCGTTTCTTGGGTTTGTTTTTCCACAAGTATTAGCAATCCAAGTTCTGTAATTCTAATTCAGGAAAAGTAAAGTCCAATATCAAATAACACTGAACAAAGTGACAACTTCTTTCAGAGGTGTTTTAATACCCATATCTTTCCATTTTTTAAACCATTCTAAAGACTAGGGAATCACAGAAGTTTCCTTATTCAGAAAATTAAAGAAATTAAGTCTTAATCATGTTCACTTTCTATTATAAGGTCCTCTCTGAGAATTTTTTGTGGATTATTCTTTTTTACCGTCTTTAACAGTAACCATTCTTCATCTTACAGGGTTGAATTTGCTTTCTGGAAATGGTTAAATGTTACTCAGAACCAAGAGTAGTAGAAAAGGTAGATAAAGAATGAATACACTTTCAGATGCTTTCTCAAAGTTATACTAATTAAATAATATAACTGATTTTCTTATACCTTATTACCTTCCTTGATATTATTTCTAAGGAGAGGAGTTTCAAAAATAACTTTAAGGATGGCAGCATCATTAGAATAAGTATTAACTTCTTAAGTAAAACTAGATGACATTGAAGGGAACAACACTTAATTAGATGTCAAAATTCTGATATGTCTGCTAAATAAATCACTAATTATAACAATCATAATCATACTTAGAAGTGTCCACTTAAGCCTTATCTCCTCTGAGGTATGTATTTTTGAAAACATTGGGAATCATTTGAATGTTGTAAAGGGAAAAATCAATTTGTGATGTTTTCTGCTATAGTTATTCCTCTTACATAGCTGGAATAAAAGCAAATCAGAAACATATGCTTATAGCATTTGCCCGTTTTAAACTGGTAGATCCCTGATTATACATTTAAAAAGAAATCTTCTGATACCATTTTATTAGAATAGGTAGGTGTGTGTGGACGCATGTGTTTCTGTAATACTTAAAAAGGAAAATCTCTAAGACTATGATTTAGGCTTCTATTCAGATATCAAGAGAAAGCAAGTTAGTAAAAGCCCATTATAATTCTTTAAAATGTAAACACTGCTGCCATAATAGCAGGAACTACAGAAGATAACTGAAGAACATCAGGATTATATAAATCCTTCATAGCCCTTCTAAACATAATAATATATACTTAGGTCCCTATACTTCTATAATCTTAAAGACCATCTAGTCCAAACCCATTGTATAACTCTAAGGAACAGCAGCTCTGAGAGGTGAAGTGCCTGCTGAAGGTCACTCAGCCAGTGGCTGGCAAGGGCCAGGATGAGATCCCAGGTGGCCTGTCCTGCCCAGGCCTCTTCTCCCCCGACCCTGTTCAATCCAGCTCAGGTCCCACACCTGTAAAATGAAGAGGATGGTGGACTAGAGGATGGTCTCAAAGGTCCCTTAGTAGCTCAGGCTATGATTCCACAGGTACTAGGACACTATGCTCAACTCAAAGAAACTCTTTTAGCTCAGGGATGATGCTCTAAACCAAGGAAGGCTCCGTTTACCAAAGCACTCATATGTGTTCCTTAACAGAGAAACAGTTCTCCCCTTTGAGGAGGCCTTACTCTAAATAAGCCCAAGATGATTTCTTGTCATGATCTCCCTCAGGCTTCTACTACCGTCTCTGGCTTCTAGTCTGCTCATTTTCATTAACTGCCTCCATTAAGCTTTACTGAGCCAAATGACTAGATAATATATCTCAATGTAATCATGGGTAATGCATGAAAAGAACAATTTAGAGATACCTAATTTCTAAACTGTATTCTTCATAGTTTCAATTAAATTGAGAAACTAGATATTTCATTATATTTCTAACATGTATATATGAAAAAAATCAAATATGAAAACATAGAACTCAAACATTATTCTTATTTAAAAATAAACATTTCCTTCATTAATTTATACATTCTTTCTATGTCCAGGAAAGAGAATACAATTCTGACCTGCAGCAATTTTCCTGTCCATAAAGGGGTAAACCAAGTCCTATTTTCACTGCTATCCAACCACAGAGAGCCCTTCGTGGATATCTTTTGCTTTTTAATCCTCGGCAGGAAGCTTGTGCCTCTCTCAGTTTTAGAAATGATCTGTTATCATCTAGAGGCCTTTACCTAGCTCATCTTGTTTCAGCCAGCATGGGAAGTATTCATAGACAGAAGGAAGGCTGGAAGATTCAGACTTTTCCTCCAATGCCTTTCAAAGGCTGCTCGCACATTCCTAGGGTCAAACCTTGCCCTCCAGAATGCAGTGTTTTATACTGTTGTCGCTGTTAAACTTTTTCCCCCCTTAAAGTGCAAACATGAGGAAGAAGAAACAAAAGTACTAGATAGCAAAACAAGCAAATGGACTTGGAATTTTATTTGTACAAATCTGATTAACTGAGAGTTTCCCTTTTGATGATGGACAATGGCACTAGAGGAAGAGAACAAGACTGGGGTTCTCTGTGCCCACTTCTTTTCAAAAGGGTGATGTTATAAAAGTGCTTTCCACATAAGGAAATAAAATACACTTTAATGAGTAAGTGGTGAGTAATGGATAATACAGAGGGTGACCATGAGGCATGTTGTCATGTTAGTGCAGGGGCCTTTATTTATTTTACGAACAATATCCTAAAGTTAATAAAGAACTATGCTTTGTTTTATAATTATTTTTTTAATCTAGGAAGCCAAGGAAAACCAACTGAACATATTCCATTGGCTGCAGCCTTCAATTTAAACATCAGAAAGAAAGGTAAGCTGGGCACACCCAGATTGTGTCCAGCTTGTCAGCACACTTATTTC
Organism: Papio anubis; assembly: GCF_008728515.1. NCBI lineage: Eukaryota > Metazoa > Chordata > Mammalia > Primates > Cercopithecidae > Papio > Papio anubis. The sequence continues at coordinate 69,801,113 of NC_044989.1, forward strand.
CGATTATTTGAAAATAAACAACATGCTTATTCTAGAGACAGAGGACCTGCTGAAAGCTTATAGCAACACACAAGTCTATTCAAAATGATTCCATATGTTACACTGTAGGATTGCTGTGTAGTTATACAAGGGGAAGAGATCAAAACCCTGTACAGACACCTGATATCAGACTTGAAATGCCAAGTGGAAACAGAACTATTCAGCATCTTCATTTATACACAATTTACAATATTTGATTCAAAATAAAAATCACAAGAAAAATACATCTGTTTCTGCTACAATTCCTTCCCCTCCCCATCCTCCCCCCACCCCCACCCCAGTGAAAAGTCTTCTAATAAAAGGTATCATATTACCACCACTGTCTTGTTTTGGTCTAATTCTGAGATCCCACTTGGAACAGTTAACATGAAAAGGAATGGCAATACTTGGGATTTATGTAACGTACACATTTTATCCAAGGATCTCAAGTACTTGCAGTCACGTCTCCAGATCTGAGAAATCACGGTTCAATGGAAGCCAGAAAGCTGGACGAATGCTGGGCAGGTTGCATGGGGTGTAAAATCCCTTGGCTAAGTCTATGATCAAACAAGGTCAAAGTTGGTTGGCTAGAGCTGGGCTCAATTTCTCTTCTCAAATGTATACTACCAGTCAGTAAGTTTTACCCTTTCTTAAACCACACACCCATCTCCAGGCTAGTGCCTAGAGTTAAGACCAACTGAAGTAGCCATGTCCTCATGATAATGCATCAGGATAAAAAGCAAAAACAGGGAAATACATTCATCAGCATCTGGCCAAAGGAGACAGGGGTTGGGAGAATTGATTTGGGAGGCCATTCCTAGCAAGAACGAGACAAAAATGTCAGTTCACTAGTTTCAGTTACAGTTAAGCTTTTGGTGGAGTCGATTCCAGCAGAGGTGAAGCTCATGGCATCTAGCGCTTGATTTAAGATAATGCTATTGAAGAAGGGTAATGAGAAAACACAGCAAACTAACAAGGAGGAACTGGCCAAGGAATATCTGGAGGGCCAAAGTGATTTTCTTTCCTTATCATTTCTACAGGAGAAGGCAAGGGGTAGGAGAAAAGGGCTGGAGGGCCCCTTATTTGCAGATTTTTTTTAAAAAAAAATCATTTTTTTCATAACTCCGTAATGAAAATGTATTTTACGGTATGAAGGTTACAGAACTGCATCTGCTACTGGGTCACGGCTACAGGTCTATGAGCTGATCCACCAGCAGTAAAGACCTGGCTAGGTTGGGAAGACTGGACTCAGAGCTCCCACTGCTGTTTCTAGAGTGCCCACCTGGAAGTGGAGAGATAGGAATTCAGTACAAAACATAGAGGGTTAAAGGTTTAGATGTGCAGAGCAAGCAAAGAAGAAAAACCAAACCAAAACCAAAACCAAAACCAAAACAAAAAACAAAAAAATCAAACCCTAGAGAAGCAATAGTTTACATTTGCAAACCCTTACATGTTGATTTTGAAACACATACGTTAGCTGTCCACCACCTCCCACCAAAAGCTCAGGCACTCTGTGCACACCACAGTATAGGCAGGACATCTTGCAAAGAGTCCTTGCAAAAGTATTTTCAAATCAATATTTTTTTTTTGGTTGAGAATTGCTGGCTATATACTAACTTCCTGATAATATCAAGCCATCTCCCTTTGACAAAGTAAAAATCAATAATTTTTGCTTTGGGGAGAAACTAGTTATTAAGATACTGCAATAAGAACATGCTTTAAAAAATAAATAGATGGTCCTATGGCAGTTTAGTGTTTTATGGCATGTTCAAATGATTTTCATCCATCAAAGTTGAAAAAGGATGCTCCATGAATGTCAGAAAGATGTGAATGATACCAAAACACAGCTGTTAATCTCTTTGGGAAAAATATTTATTACGGATTATTCTAATCATGATAAAAAATGTGATGTGCTTTTGATATATACCTTCAGGTTTCCACTGACTGAAGATCATTTTGCTTTTGGCTTCATGGTAAAAACTAACTTTTGGCCAACTGTTAAATACTTCTCTCTAAATAAACACCACAGTCAAACTTTAAAGATACCTATCTCTATCTATCTATACTGGTCCAGCCTACAATGATTCTCATTACTCCCAATGTCCTTCATTAAATGTTGATGCTTTTCTTCCCCCTTGCAGATTAGGTGCATGACTATTTTGAAGAGAACTGAGGCCAAGCTCTTCTCTTTTCCCCATCCTTTTTCTTACCTTGTGGGTTTTTGGTTATCAATACAGGAATAGGGTCAAACTCATCTTCAGCCACCTTGTCCGAGCCCTCAGGGACATCAAAACCTGAGATGAGATTACTATCTTCTGCAGCTTAATACAGAATGCAAGTACACAAGCAGAAACAACAGAGGTAGAGATTAGCAAATGAGAGAATGCGAAAGAGGCACAAAGATCTCAACTGTACAGCCCTGTTATTTCCAAAGGTGAAAGTACTCATCTTTCTGAGTTGAAATAAAAGTAGCAAAACTGGAAAATACAGAGATATAGAAAAAAATGCTTTAGAGTTGGTCATGTTAAGACTTTTATAAATGATTAGGGAGAAGGGTTCTTGGAAGAATTCTAATATTTATAAGGCATTAATTATAATTATTGTGAGGTATCTCTTCAATGTCACTAATCCACAAAGGCATAGGAATAAGTCACTTGTCTTCACTGAGGGAACAGAGGCCTAACAATATTCGAAAACCTCAAAACTGGGACGGCGGCGGGGGCGGGGGAGGAGGAAGAGAATTGGTGGCTCTCTAAGAAGTAACCACTGTATACAAGGCAAACAAAATACTGCTGGAAGGACTCACTGCACTGTGACTGGGAAAAAAAGACATTGAAACAACTCAGCCGCCTCAGGGAATGTTGAGGCACAAGATTACACATACTGAGGCCTCAAGTAGAAGGTTTGTTAGAATAGTCTTCTCCATTCTAATTAAAGCTATCCTACCCGCAAGCAAGTGCTAGCTGAGCACCTATTTTGCAAATGATGCTTCTCTGTAATTCTACATTGCTGCTGACACACTCCTGCCAGACATCACTGTCTAAATAGGTAACTTCCCTCTACATCATCTATAAAAACATAATCATTTTAATGTTATCAGGGGTAAAAACAAAAACTCAGCTATTACCATTGCAAACCACAGGGGTGATTATTTTTAGTCATCCTGGGGAGTCTTCCTTCTTGAATTTTCTCCTGAAGGGACTTAAGCTCTTCCTTTTCTATGCATTTTCTCTTTCCAGAAGACTATTTTCCCTACCCAATCACAGAAAGTTCAGTAACAAAGTAAGCCAGGCACTGAGCCTGATACTGTCACAAACTACTCATTGAATAGAATCTGATTCAAGCTACCTCTGTCCAGCAGGATTTCAGACCACTATTAACCCAAGACTAAAAAATGAAAATGGTAGATTAGAAAGAGAAATCCAGTAACCAATCATGACTTGAAGGTGAACTTCTACAAGTTCAAACTTACAGGACTGACTTTTGAGGAAAGATGCTTATTTCTTTATTGCAGTCATCACTATGCAATAACTTTGAATCAGATATGATAAAACCATTTTACATCTAAGGCCAACAAGCATCATATTGATCATTATAAGCAGATAGTAGATAGTCACTTCAACCATCTACTTGAATTGATTGCAAAGGTACCTATACCTAGCATTTAAAGGTAACATGGAATATCTGCATTCTATGTTCTTGCCAGAAAGCAATACTTTCACCAATCTGTTGTCTAGGTCTTTTTTTAGATTTAATTTTATTTTTAGTACCTGTCTGCTATTTTTTTTTTTTTTTTAAGACAGAGTCTTGCTCTGCTGCCCAGGCTGGAGTGCAGTGGTATAATCATGGCTCACTGCAGCTTTGCCCTCCTGGCCTCAAGCAATCATCCTACCTCAGCCTCCCGAGAAGCTGGTACCATCGGTGCCTGCTGCCATGGCTGGCTAATTAAAACATTTTTTTGTAGAGACTGAGACTCCGTATGTTGTCCAGGCTGGTCTCAAATTCCTGGGCTCAAGTGATCCTCCCACCTCAGCCTCCCAAAGTGCTGGGATTGCAGGCCTGAGCTACCACACCTGGTCTATTGTCTAAGTCTTAGTAAATATTCTCACTGAGAGGTATTATAACACAGTATGTAGGAGTACAAACTCAAGTTTTCCATATAAGGAGGTAGTTTTAAAACTTCACTAGTAAAGACTTTTGATAAGAAAAACTCTCACAAGTTGTTTAGTTCTTTCCCCTCTAAGGACACATGCGGGCCTGAGAAGAAGAAAGCATTTACCTTTATGGACTGGAGCAGAGATTGCTGTGGGGGCAAACTCTTCCAGAAGGTCAGTAGTAGGGTTAGAGAGCAGAGAACAATCAAGCAGGGAATCTTCCCCGGTGAGAGAATCTGAGTCCAGATTCACAGCATCCCAGGTCAGTGATGGCATTAAGTGGCACACACAACAATATCATGAGATTAGATCTTAGCCTTTAAGTTACTGCATTTACACATTACACATACAAGCCAAAGTGGGAGAAAGAAAACCAAAAGAAATCTGTGAAGCCTTCTGGATTTTCATCTACAGAAACATGTCTTTCTAGATTCCTCTTAACATTAATATAGAAATAGAGGAAATTTTTTTGCTCAGAGGTTGCTGGTTAAACAGGTCTGTGATTTGGATGCTGAGCTAACTTTAGCACCCCAGTTCTTAGTGAATGCCATTTGGGAGAAAAAACTTTACAATCAGACTTTCACTTAAAGTTTCCCTAAACACTCAATGAAAGAAGTTAGCATAGGACGAAGTATCCAAACTGATTAGGAGAGGGTTGCCTCTGGCTTATTATTAGCAGAATGCGACAAGATTAAACAGTACCTTCTAGAACCAGGTTCCCACCCACAATGCCTCTTACTAGTATTCTTTACATTGAAATTGGCCCTTTGAACATGATTTTGATTTCAGAAAACCAAGACAAAAACTCAAAGTTTTTTTTTTTTTTTTGAGATGCAGTCTGGCTCTGTCCCCCAGGCTGGAGTGCAGTGGGAAGATCTTGGCTCACCGCAACCTCTGCCTCTGGGTTCAAGTGATTCTCCTGCCTCAGCCTCTCGAGTAGCTGGGATTACAGGCATGTGCCACCACACCCGGCTAATTTTTAGTATTTTTAGTGGAGATGGGGTTTCTCCATGTTGGTCAGGCTGCTCTCAAACTCCTGACCTCAGGTGATCCACCCACCGCAGTCTCCCAAAGCGCTGGGATTACAGGTGTGAGCCACCACACCCGGCCTGAGTTTAAGCATTTTAACACAGGGATTGTTTTCTGAGAAAGTTTTCTAGGAGAAAACATTCAAATGAGAACAAGGAAAATAAATCATATTGTCTTTGGAGGTATTTTTTTTTCACCTGCATGAATTTATCCACACGTTTCCTAGGCTTCTAATTGTTTCTATCCAAGTTTGAAAACCAGATACTTTTATCAAGGGAATTATGGACCCAAAAATTAAAAAAAGGTTACCAAATCTGTATTTGTGGGCAGTTAAGAAATTCTATTAAGACTGTAAGACTGAATTTTGAAATCAGGGTACAAGCAATATTAGATCTAGGGAAGACTTCAACTTTGCCTACAATTTAATAGCAAATTACCTATACAAGATTAAAGCACTATGCTGGGAACAGAACATCAATATATAGAAGATGAGCTCCATGGCCATCACTGACATTGGTAGACTGGAAAGATGCACAGCAATCTGGAGGGTTAAGGGTGTCCTTACAGCTCGGTGGAGTTCTTTAATTAAGGACATAGAGGGATCCCGCCACCAGTGAAAAGAATCTTGAATAAAGAAATACTGTAACCAGAGAAAGCCCAGAGATTACTCCACAGAGAACATGGCTCCAAAAAACACTCAGTTCTTTAGCAAGGAAATATATCCCTCAACATCTAGAAGCTGGGGCTGTAACAATTCAGAGTGCCCATTTCAGCAGGAAGTACCTGGGCTGCAAAAGAAGCCTGGGATCGATCGAGTCACGTGAAAAGACTGGCTCAGAGGTTCACCGCACCGACCAGTCCCTGCAGCTGCAGAGACCCCGGACTGACCTGTGCGATTCGAGGTCACAGATTCCGTCTGAGATGGGAGGCGCTGGGGAACTGGGGGCTCCAGTCCTGGGATGAGACTCTCAACAGCAACGTCAGCTTTTTCTTTCGTAACAGAGCATTAAGAAGAGGAAAGGGTAAGGGAAAGGGAGTCAGAAGTTTCTTTAGGAAATTCTGTGAAGCTTTCTTCTTTTTCCAAATTCTCATTTTTTGAGATGGTGTCTCGCTCCTGAGCTCAAGCGCTCTCTCCCACCTTGGCCTCCAAAGTCCTGGGATTGCAAGCGTGAGCCACAGCACCCAGCCGTGTGAAGGCTTTCTTTTAACAGGTCTCTAAAATGCCAGTCTCAGGCAAGGTGGAAAGAACAGTAAGTTCCTTTATTTCTGCTGCTCTGAATGTCTAGGCTTCACTGAGCATGCGTGTGCAAGGCGAAACACTGCGGCCAGTCTCACTGATGATCAGTTCTCATAAACAAATTCGGAACATAAGCCGCTCAGCAAACCTCTTCCATGTCAGAAGAGATGGGTTGAAAGGCACCTTAATTTTTTCTGGTAATTTCGCTTTTATTAAGGGATAAACCTGGGGGCAAATATCCTCTGTGCCATGTGAAGGCCATTAATCCATCTCAAACCCCATCCCAGGATGTAGCTGGGAGGCCTTTTACACCATGTGACACCCCTCAGCTGCAGGCCTACCTCTATGCAAGGTCATGGCACTTCTGAGTTCTAGGACTTTCTGCCCAAAGGCATTATTAGGTGTCTCATGATTGGACCCTCCTGAAGTACAGGGGCCTTGAATATTTTGCAAATTTGGCCTGCCTTGCTGTTGGAACACAGGGAAATGTGAGACAGGAAGCAGACCGAGCCCCTGCCCTGGATTCTATTTATGGGGCTTAACCAGTGGGCAAAATGTTTTCTCAGTTACTGATACTTGGTATATACACGGACCTTATAACATTTTTAAAATTTTGTTTAAGATGGGTCTCTGTCACCTAAGCTGGTGGGCAGTGGCATGATCAGGGCTCACTTCAGCCTCAAACCCCCTGGTTCAAAGCGATCTTCTGTCTCAGCCTCCCAAAGAGCTGGTAGCACAGGTGTGCGCCCCCAACCCTGGCTAATTAACAATTTTTTTTTTTTTGTAGAGATAGGGTCTTCCTATGTTTCCCAGGCTGGTCCCACTGCAGCTGGATGTACATGGGCCTTCTAAAGAAGAATCTGGGCTGGGCATGGTGGCTCACCGCTGTAATCCCAGCACTTTGGGAGGCTGAGGTGGGTGGATCACCTGAGGTCGGGAGTTTGAGACCAGCCTGACCAACATGGAGAAACCCTGTCTCTATTAAAAATATAAAAAGTAGCTGGGCGTGGTGGTGCAAGCCTGTAATCCCAGCTACTCGGGAGGCTGAGGCAGGAGAATCGCTTGAACCTGGGAGACAGAGGTTGCGGTGAGCCGATATCACGCCACTGCACTCCAGCCTGGGCAACAAGAGCGAAACTCTGTCTCAAAAAATAAAAATAAAAATAAAAAAATAAAAAAAGAAGAAGAATCTGCTAAATTTCATTAAGTTCAGCAAAGGTAAAGTCTAGTTAGAAACCAACTTTTTAAAGTTTTTCTAACTACATGTGAAACTTTTCACATTCCTCCTCATTCATAAGAGATCCACTTTAGAAATCTTAAGGTATTAAGAAAGGCAAAAAATAGACGCTGTACCCCTGAAAAGCAAGGAAAACACTTCATGTGGTGGAGTGATACAAGTGAGATTAAATAGCTTTGGCTTCTGGGGTGGCAGGGCTATTCCCTGGGGACTGGTTAACTAGGTACTTGTCATTCTTGAAACAGGCACACATATCATGCATGACTGAAGAAACAAAGATGATGACTTTACCAATTACAGCATCGGAAGTGCTACCAAAAGGATCTGTCATAGGCAAGAGGTCAGGGAGCAGAAGAGAAGTGTCAGGAGATTTGAGTCCCTCAATTAGTTTTTCTACGTTGGGCAGAGAGACAAAAAGAAAGCAAAAATGTAATGAGATATTAAAGCCAGCGGATCATTCACTATTCTCTATGCAAACACATTTTAGGGGGGTCAATATTTGGTATAGATTCACCATAAAAATTAATGCTATTAATATCTTAACAACAGGCTTTCAAAATTGGAAGTTTAAAAATGATTACTTCCTCAAGTGAAGTAGTCACTTTGGAAGGCATTCCAGATGCTGCCCTGGCTGTGTCTGCTTGTTTTTATTTGAGGTGTAATTTGCATATAATAAAAGTCACCCATTTTAAGTGTACAATGTGGTTAGTTTGGACAAATGTATACATTCATATCATTACCACTGAAATGATACAGAACATTTCCAAAACCTGAGAAAATTCCTTCATACCCCTTTACAGTCAGTGCCTTCCTCTCACCACAGACCCTGGTAACATTTTACAGATCTGCTTTCTGTCCCTACAGCTTTGCCTTTTAAAGAATTTCCAGTAAGTGGAACCATAGAGTATGTAGTCTTTTGAGTGTGGTTTCCTTTCTGTGGCATAATGCCTTTGAGATGAAATTCATCTGTGGGGTCGCAAGTATCAATAGTTTGCTCTGTTTTTCTGCTGGGTCCTGTTCCATTGTATGGCTGTACCACACTTTGTTGATCCATTCACCAACTGATAAACATTTGGTTGTTTCCAGTTTTTAAGCTAGTAAAAATAAAGCTGCCATAAACATCTGCATATAAATATTTGTACGTTCATTTTCCTTCCTGGGCTTAGTTTTGAGTCTCTCTCTCTTTTGGGGGGTTGGGGGGGACTTTATTTAGAAACAGTTTATAACTCACCAAGACAGTCAATTCAACCACACCTAAGTTGACTCCAATGATCATTTATTGTCTGCCAACTGTGCACCTGTGACATGCTGGCAGTCATATTATTCCATGGTCAAATCTCACAAAATTCACTTAAGCCCGAAAATGGATTACTCTTGATGTCTTCTGGCCAAGAAATAAAAGGACGCCAGAGCCACCAGACTTGTCACACCTGGTAACTTAAAATGATTCTTCTAGCCCTGATCCATCAAGAACCCTCTATTTACCTTTAAGCTATTAAAGGTAAAGCATTAACTTGAAACAAAATAATGAATCATAGAATCTTACAGGAGGAAGGGAATTTAGAGCTCATATTTCCTGTTAAGAGGAGACTTAGATCACATAAATTCTGTAACTTGCCCAATGAAAGGCATGTCAACAATGTTCTTTTAAACCATGGAAATGTCATTAAGATAACTAAAATGAAAATGTTTGTTTGAGAAAAAGAAGTGACTTAAAGTCCAAGAACGTGTATATAACGTTGTAATAAATCTGTATTCTTCTAGGCCATTTGGGAATTGAGATAAGCAAGAAATAAATTGATATTCATGGAAAAACAGGAACCAAATTTTAGGTGATCTTCAATTTAGGTGATCTGTAACTACACAGGTCAAACAAAAGAATGGATTTCAGAATCTTGGCAAGATAATTTGCTTTAGTATAATTAACACACTGCAGAAAAAGACTTACATGTAAAGCCAATTCACCCTCTCTGGAGTCTATGGAATGTAGGTAACTTTGAATTAAATGACAATAAGCTACATTTCTCATTTATACCTCGTTTATATTTTTAAAACAAGAAAGGACAGCTGGGCGCAGTGGCTCACGCCTGTAATCCCAGCACTTTGGGAGGCCGAGGTGGATGGATCACCTGAGGACAGGAGTTCGAGACCAGCCTGGCCAACATGGGGAAATCCACGTCTCTACTAAAAATACAAAAATTAGCCAGGCATGGTGGCACATGCCTGAGGTCCCAGCTACTCAGGAGGCTGAGGCAGGAGAATTGCTTGAACTCAGGAGGCGGAGGCTGCAGTGAGCCAAGATTGTGCCATTGCACTCCAGCCTGGGTGACAGAGAGAGACTCTGCCTCAAAAAAATAAAATAAAATAATAAATAAAAACGAAAAAAGGAAGGAAGAAAAAAGGAAGCTTTTCAGTTGCAGGAAAAAACCCTCACAGGGCACTAACCAAGTACACAAGTATAATTATATTAGCATTAACCTTACACTGTATATGACATTATAAGATGTGAAAAATATCTTTAATAATTTTCAGCATACTGGTAAAAATAAGATGGTTTCCCTAAAAAGTCTAACTTTGCATTGTTCCAAACACTAGTTTTTGCTTCATTCCTCTCTCCTCAAAAAACTATCACTTAAAAAAATGGAATTATTTGCTTCTTTTAACTTAGCACTTACATATTTGCAATCTTGGAAAGCAATGGATAAAAAGTAAAGACCCAAAATTACTTGCTTGTCTTTCATACAGCAGTTTATCTTGGTGCAAAACCTCAGGCTAGCATTCTTTCAGATTCTGAATTCTAGCCTCTCTGGTGACATGTTGTGACTCTGGCACAGTTCCTTAACCTTCTGACATTATCTCCTCATCTGTAAAATGGAGATGCCTCCCCCTACTTTTTTTGTACTTGTCACTCAATACCATCTCCTCTAAGCTTTTCCCCACCTTCCTGCCACATCAGGAATCTTCTGGAGCATCCTGCACTCAATTCTCTTGCAGCCCTTAAACATGACTGAAGGTAGGGAAGGGTCTTACGAACCTTTGTATCCCAGTTTTTGGTTTCCCCTCAGATGCCCTGCCACATCTATGCCTTTTGGCTTGACTGGGGAGGTGGAAAGAACAGGAGTTGAAGAATAATCTCCCTCTTTTCTTTTTTTCTGAGATGGAGTTTCACTCTTGTCACCCAGGCTGGAGTGCAATAGCACAATTTCGGCTCACTGCAACCTCCCCCTCCCATGTTCAAGTGATTCTCCTGCCTCAGTCTCCGGTAACTGGGATTATGAGTGTGCACCACCACACTCAGCTAATTTTTGTATTTTTAGCAGAGATAGGGTTTCACTATGATGGCCAGGCTGGTCTTGAACTCCTGACCTCAGGTGATCCACCCACCCTGGCCTCCCAAAGTGCTGGGATTACAGGTGTGAGTCACTGAAGTCACTGAGCCCAGTCTTTCTTTTTTTTTTTCTTTTTCTTTTTTTAAAGAGATAGGATAGTGCTCTGTCACCCAGGCTAAAGTGCTATGGAACGATCACAGCTCACTACAGCCTCGAACTCTTGGGCTCAAAAGATTCTCCTGCCGCAGCCTCTGAGAAGCTAGGGCTACAGGCATGTACCACCATGCTTGGCTAATTTTTTTTATTTTTCATTTTATTAGAGATAGGGTCTCGCTATGCTGCCCAGGACACTCTTGAGCTCCCGGCCTCAGTTAATCTTCCTGTCTCAGCCTCCTGAGTTGCTGACATTACAGGTATAAGCCACTGAACCTGGCTCAAGAATCTAATATTTTTATAAGTCATGAGCAAAAAAGCATGTGGGAGGGTAAAGAAGTACATGAGTGTACACGTGTTGTGTGGTGAGACAGAACGGTGTAAACTGCCTAATTTAGGGAGGCTTGTTTTCTGACCAAACCTCAAAGTAACAGGCTATTCACATAGATAACTTGTATGGTCACAGCTGCTTGGGAAATACTCAAATACAAGAAATGTCGGAGGGAGGAGCTGCAGACAGAACAATACCAGGTACAAAGCTGGGAGTGAGAGCACAGGCCACGTCTATGTAAGGTGGACAGCTGTGCAAAAAGCTGCTTGGACTCCCAGGATTCTCACAGGGAGGGAAGGTTCCCAGTGACTCAGTGGGTCTTCAGGTGCCATCACAATGACGGACATCACTTACATTTGTAGAGCTTAATATCAAATATTTTCATTCATTATTCAAAAACCCCTGGGTTTGGGAATACTAACACAGTTTAACAGAATGAAGATCAGAGACTACGAGAATGTGTGACTTGCCCAAAGTCACAGATTAGACATGGTAGAGCCTGGACTTGTCTTTGAAGTTCTCTCTGTATCTGTCTAGGGGTCTGCCTATCTCCATCAATAAAGGAATATGAGTCTTCACATAGACATGGTCCCAGGGACAATGGTAATGTTATCAGACAGGTTAGCACTGGAAAGAACCTCATATCTTATGTAATTCAGCCTTCTCATTTATGAATGAAGAAACCAGCTCCAGAAAGTTAAGGTAACTTGCCAAAGATCTCACAGCAAGTAAGCAAGAGAGCTAGCTAGCTGATACTAAGACTCAGATATTTGACCACACTAGAGATTAATTTTTCTGGTTTAACTAAAGTTTTGATTGCCTAAAAACGAAAGGACTCTTAGAAGAGGTCACATCTAAAGCTATTACTGGTCATTTTTGGCCATTGTAAATGAAGAACTTGAGAAAAGGATATAATGGGAGGCGCAAGAAAGGCTATAGGATGCTGACAGTCTATAACTCATGGAGCCTGGAGGCCTTCCATCTGCATCAAGGGCTGGCCCTGATATCCTTTGTTCTATAAATTCTGTCCTTTCTCTTACAGTTTAATAGAAACACACTGAAGCCAAGTATCATGATGGGGCATGGAGAAGAACAGCACAGAGAAGAGAGTGGTGAATGTAGGAAACTGTAGAAGTGTTTCTTAAGATCCAAAAACATCAAACTTCACATCAGCATATCGTGACTTAGTGCTGTCTAATGAACAAAGATCTTTTTTCCCCATGAGTGATGAGAAGTAGCTTCTTTGGATGCAAAGGCAAAAGCTATTCTTCTGGGACAGTACATACCTGAAATGTACAAAGACTGACACTGTTATTCTCAATTATTTAAGGGGACAGACCAACGAAACCCCCAAATTATTTATAAATTGTATTTTAGAAATGATTTAATCTTCCTGAGAAATGTTTGTGAAAAGCAGTGGGCAATTCTGAAGAGAAGAAAATGGTCCAGTTTTGCATTAGTTTTTGTTTGTTTGGTTTGTTTTGTTTTGTTTTTGAGATGGAGTTTCACTCTTGTTGCCCAGGCTGGAGTGCAATGGCACGATCTCGGCTCACTGCAATCTCCACTTCCTGGGTTGCAATTCTCCTGTCTCAGCCCCCTGAGTAGCTGAGATTACAGGCGCCTGCCACCACGCCCAGCTAATTTTTCTTATTTTTATTAGAGATGGGTTTCGCCATGTTGGCCAGGCTGGTCTCAAACTCCTGACCTCAGGTGATCCAAAGTGCTGGAATTACAGGTGTGAGCCACCGCGCTCGGCCAAGTTTTGCATTAGTTTTTAGGCTTACTCTGATATTTTTAGAACTGACTCCAGACTCTAAATGTGTGTGTGTGCACGTGCGCGCGTGTGTGTGTGTGTCTGAGGGAGGTGAACAAGGGTTGAATAACTATTGGGTACTATGTTCAGTACCTGGGTGATGGGATCAGTTGTACCCCAAACCTCAGCATCATGCTATGTACCCAGGTAACAAACATGCACATGTATCCCCTAAATCTAGAATATAAGTGGAAGTTATAAAAAAATGATAGAGAGTATCATTTTGTTGATTTATTTTTACCTTTTATTGTGATACTATACATTTTTGGAATTTTAGCTGGGGCCTGCAAAATCCCAAAAAATAAAGAGTAAAAGAGCCTGCCTGAATTTAAGTTGCCTGATTTTTCTAAGCAATTTTCTCAGCTGTAAACAGATTAAGAACTACTTTAAAGTGTTGTTGGGATTAAAAGGGTGTATTTATCAGAATGAATGCGTGTGTATAAATAAAGCATTTGGTACATAAAAGGGGATTAACGTCTCTTTTAAGTAAGAGGACTAGATGGGCGAGGGGGTCACTAGGCCACAGGTGCCTGTGATTACAGTAGTGAATATGGGTCAAGTTCCATATTTTACTCAAGTGCCTTGGGTGAGAACAGAATAAGCAGAACTGTTAGAATAAAGTGAAAGGTGGGGATGAGGCAGGATGTTCTAACAGAGAGGTAGACAAGGTACTAAGAAACAGAAGACCTGTTCTGCACTAAGTGTGTGTAGTACTTTGGGCAAATCTCTTACTCTCTCTAGATTGAAGTTCTCTTATTGACAAAATGATGATAAACTGGCCAGGCGGAGTGGCTCACGCTTGTAATCCCAGCACTCCTACCTCAGCCTCCAAGTAACTGGAACTACAGATGCATGCCACCATGCCTGGCTAACTTAAAACTTTTTCTTTTTTTTGAAAAAATGGGGTCCCCGTATGTTACCCAGTCTCGTCTCAAACTCCTGGCCTCAAGTGATCCACCCATCTCAGCCTCCCAAAGTGCTGGGATTACAGGAGTGAACCACCATGTCCAGTCCCTCTCTTAAAATATCAAAAGAGATGCTGGCTGTGGGGCTCACCCCTGTAATCCCAGCGCTTTGGGACACTGAGGTAGGTGGATCATCTGAGGTCAGGAGTTCGAGACCAGCCCGGCCAGCATGGTGAAACACAATCTCTATGAAAAATACAAAAATTAACCAGGTGTGGTGGCACACGCCTGTAATCCGAGCTACTCGGGGGGCTGAGGCAGGAGAATTGCTTGAAGCCAGGAGGCGGAGGTTGCAGTGAGCTGAGATGGCGCCACTGCACTCCAGCCTGGGCGACAGAGCGAGACTCCGTCTCAGGGAAAAAAAAAAAAAAAAAGAGGACAGGTACCTACTTATACAGGCTAATAAAACCAATGGCTTGCTCAAGGCCCATTCTGACTCTAGTTAAGAATATGACCAGGAGGAGCAGAACAGGCTGAACGGACAGACATGGAAGGGCCGAACACGAGCCCCACCAAAAAAGAGGACGCAGCTGCTCCAGCCTTGTGGCTTTGAAATCTATGTTCTGTCTGACTTGGGGTGTACGCCCTGAAGTCTCATGATGAGAGATTATGTTTTAAAACTCTAGTCACCCTAAAAAAGAAATAAAATAAAACGAAATCTAGTCACTCTAAAGAGTTCTTAGCATTGAGAAACCATTTGTGACATCTGCAAGTTGGAAGCAAAAGTCAAACATCATGCCCCATTCCAAGTTCATTTTAGAGAATTAAATCTGCAGAAAGATAAGCTTTCCAGAGTAAAAACACATACTATGACCAACCTTGGACTTCTCAGTATCACGAGACTGCAGCTGGAAATGAGGAAGATGCCAGGCCAAAAGTTATGAGAAGAATGCCCGTCTTGATGACAAACCATTGAGAAAACACAGCTTCTCTTGCTTAACTTCTCAAGAGATGATGAAGTGCCATAAACCAAGAGGCACTTTTTAAAAAAAAAGATTTTAATTCTAAGAAGCAGCACTGATGGGGCAATGAATGCCTTCTTGCTTAGTCTGTGGAAAACCGAGATCAGTACTGCAGAGTTGTTATAAAAATCGTTTCCTCAAATCCTTGTGCATTGTTGGTGGGGATGTAAAATGATGCAGCCTCTATGGAAAACAGTGGTCCTCAAAAAGTTAAAAAAAGAATTAGCATATGATCCAGCAATTCCATTTCTGGGTATATACCCAAGAGAATTGAAAGCAGGATCTGGAAGAGATATTTGTACACTCAATGTTCACGGCCACGTCACTCACAAAAGACAAAAGATGGAAGCAATCCAAGTGTCCATTAACAGAGGAAAGGAGAAAGAAAATGTGGTATATACATACAATGGACTATTACTTAGCCTGAGAAAGGAAGAAAATTCTGACATATGCTACAACATGAATGAACCTTAAGGATACAATGCTAAGTGAAATAGGCCAGTCACAAAAGGACAAATACTGTATGATTCCGCTTATATTCGGTTCCTAGAGTAGTCAAATTCATAGATACAGAAAATAGAGTGATGGTTGCCAGGGGCTGGGAAGAAGGGAAAACAGAGAGTTGTTGTTTAATGGGTACAGAGTTTCAGTTTTGCAAGATGAAAAAAGGTGGGTGGATGGATGGTAGTGATGGCTGCAAAACAATAAGAATGTACTTAATGCCACTGAACTGTACACTTAGAAATGGTTAAAATGGTAAATCTCATTATGTACATTTTACTACAATTTAAAGAATGATTTAAAAATATTGTCCCCAATTTTCAGAGAAAATTCCTCCATCTTTCTAATATATATCTATGTGTGTGTACATACACACACACACATTTTTTGAGAGACAGGGTCTCGCTCTGTCACACCCAGGCTGGAGTGCAGTGGTGTGATCATAGCTGATTGCAGCCTCAAACTTCTGGGCTCAAAGGATCCTCCTGCCTCAGCCTCCCAAGTAGCTAGGACTACAAGCATGCACCACTATGCCTGGCTAATTAAAAAAAATTTTTTTCTTTTTTTTTTTTTTAGAGACAGGGTCTCACCATGTTGCCCAGGCTGGTCTCAAACTCCAGGGCTCAAGTGATCCTTTCACTTTGGTCCCGCAAAGTGCTGAGATTATAGGCATAAGCCTGGCCCAGCCTCTTTTCTACCATATTTTAAAACGCTGGTACTACTCGTAGCTTATCTGTTTCCTAATGCATACAGAAGGCAAATAAATGGACAAGCAGCATTTGAGCATCAATGAAATACTCTGAGACTCACTAGCCATGCATCATTTGGCAGTTTTGTAAGCATACAAACGTTCATGGCTATGATTTTCATATTCCAGACCTTCTAAGAAAATTGGTTTTATAGTGCTTTGAAAAACAAAAACGTTCCTTAAAACAAACCAGCGAACCAACCTATAATTATCCAGTGCCCTTTACCCATAGTTTGACAATCACTGTATCCAGGAAATCTATTTTAATGGCTCTCAGTTGTGCAAAAGTTAAAGGTCATAAGAGCAAGTTTAATTTCAACAAGAGAAAAATATCACTTTATGATAACTAGGACTGCCCCACTGGGAATAGGGATGTAGAACCAAAGTTGAAACAGCATTTCCCATCTTTATAGTAATTTAAAATTCACATAGAAATTTCAAATATATGATTTCATCTAAACCTTGAGAACACCCCATGAGGTAGGTTTTAGTATTGCCAATTTTAAGGATAAGAACGCACAATTTAAGTGATTTGACCACAATCACCTAGCCACTAATGGCTAGAACTCAGGTCTAACAGTTTCAAATCTATTTTTATATTTCCCAAAGCCTTAAATTTAGCTCTCTGGTCAAAGGCTTTATTGATCTAGGAACTGTCCCAAAGATAAAAGAAATATGCACTGTTTGGGGACTGTGGGCAAGAGAAGGAATGTGTGGCCGAGCACAGTCAGAACAACACTAGGGCCTCACTTCCTCACCCACACAATGAGGGCGTTACTTGACATTACCACCTACCACTCCCCAGTATCTGTAAGATCAAAGGTACTGGTATGTGATCATTTTAAAAGTATAAAATAAAAATGTTAAAAGTCATTGAAAGGCACGGTCTTCAGGAGACTGAGAGTCCATGAGTCTTTTTTTTTTTTTTTTTGAGATGGATTCTTGCTCTGTCACTCAGGCTGGAGTGCAGTGGCGCGATCTTGGCTCACTCCAATCTCCGCCTCCCGGGTTCAAGCAATTCTTCTGCTTCAGCCTCCTGAGTGGCTGGTACTACAGGTGCCCACCACCATGCCCAGCTAATTTTTGTATTTTTAGTAGAGACAGGGTCCCACCATGTTGGCCAGGTTGGCCTTGAACTCCTGACCTCAGAGCTCTGATCCACCTGCCTCATCCTCCCAGAGTGCTGGGATTACAGGTGTGAGCTACCACGCCTGGCCAATTCTTTTTTTTTTTTTTTTTTTGAGACAGAATCTTGCTCTGTCGCCCAGGCTACAGTGGAGTAGTGTGATCTCAGCTCACTGGAAACTCCTCCTCCAGGGTTCAAGCAATTCTCCTGTCTCAGTCTCCCGAGTACCTGGGACTACAGGCGCATGCCACCATGCCTGGCTAATTTTTTAATTTTTTGTAGAGACAGGGATTTCATCATATTGGTCAGGCTGGTTTCGAACTCCTAACCTCAAGTGATCCACCCGCCTCGACCTCCCAAAGTGCTGGGATTACAGGTGTGAGCCACCACACCCAGCCTCTCATGATTCTTATCATCAGTATAGCTGAGAGTAGATGAATATGTATACAAAACAAAGAAAGAAAACCAGGCAAAAAACCTAACTGGTGTCCATAGTGGGCCGGTGGTGTGACAGACTGCTTGCTTTTTGCAGGGTAAAACCAAATTTGTAGTTTCCCCAGGTTCCAGAGACACGGAACCCTGAGCCCTTTCCTCACTCAATATTTAAAAATGTTAAAAAAGGATGCAGTGGCCTTGATATAGAAGCTGTGTAACTGAATGTGCTAGAGGCTGAATGTTAAAATAAGCAGAATAGTCAAAGCCACCGTGGCTAATATAATATACTTAGCACAATTCTGCAGGACACTGTGAAAGGACGGGGCTAAAGGACCTGCTGAGCCTAGCTACTATTCTCATCAGCCCAGGGGCTGGCAGCTGCCTGACACTGTGGGCTGTGTCTTCCTTTATTCACTCTCAAAGAGTGGGTGTGTGGGGACTGCCCAGGAGTTGGCAGAGGTGCAGATGGAAGGCTATGGAGCCAGTCGTCTGGTGCCTGGGAGCTGGGATAGAAATGGAGGGTAATGGGGCCACCTAAAGGCTTCCAGCCTCTGGTTTTATTTCATTCATTTGTCTGATCTGTAAATACTCACTGAGTGAATACAGGCAGTGTCCTTGGCACAGCTGATAAAGGTGGTAAATAAGACAGATGAGGCCCCATCCTCAGACAGCGATAAGATGAGGAAAGATGGACTATGTCCTGATAAGGGCCATGAAGAATAAGGGCCAGGGCATATGACTGGGAGTGCCCGTTGGACCACACTGGGCCTTCTGAGCAGACGGCATTTAAAGAGACCCACAAGTCGAACGATACAAGGGAACAAAGCTGAAGGGAAGGCTTTCCAAGCTGAGCACCAGCAAGTGCAAAGTCCCTGGGGTGGGAAGGAGCTCAGCTTGTTGGAGGAAAGACAAGATGGAGAGGAAGAGCGCTATCAGCTGAGATTAGAGGGGCAGGCGAGGGCCACACCACTTAGGGCCTTGCAGGTTGCAGTAAGCAGCCTGGATTTTATGCCCCCTCAGTGATGTGAGAATTCGCCAGCGCACAGAAGAGTTAACTGTCTACCTTATGTTTTCAACAGATGAGTCTGGTCTGACAGAGCAGAAAGTAAATAGCACACTCCTGGAGTTCTCTATTAAAATGTCTCATTTTAGTTGATCTTTCCACTGAAACCCAAGAGAGGTCTTGGCTTAATTGGTATTAAAGTGTATACCAGTAACATTTCAGCGGGAATCCACAGGGATGAAAGAAGCATGGAGGACCAGGAGACAGGAAAGATGACAAGAAGGCAGGCAGGATGGCAGCCAGCTGGCTCTGGTGGCCCCAGATGCATTTCCACAAGCTGGAGCCGATTTCCTGAGCCACCTGGGGCATGTGCCTGGCTCTTCAACCCTGATCCAGAGGACTCCTGTGACAGCTGCACAGGACAGTTACTTGCCTGAGGGCCCTCATCCTCTGCCCTGTGCAAAGAGGCCTTCCTCCTGGCTTCTGCAGCCCATGAGCTACCTAAGCAACAGCAAAGCAAGAACCTGGAGGGGTGTCAAAACGAGAATGCCTCCATCACCTCTTTCCCTTGTCTGATCCCATGATTACCAAAACAGGGAGGAAAAGACAGTCAGCCCCAGCTGGAGTTTACAGCCCACACTTTTCTAACCTTCTGTGCAAAATGAACTTGTCCAAGTACTGCCAGGCATACCTGAAAAGTGCAAAGGAAGAAAGCGCCTCTATTTCATTCCTTTCTTCCTTTAAACTACCCTGTATTGAATCATTCCTTAGTGGTTTTCGATATTTTTAAGCTACATCTAGCTCCAGTAAGCTATACAGTTATAGAGTACCACCTGATCAAGGCAAATGTTTGCTTCTCCTTAGAGGGGTAAACAAATCTGTCTAAAAATAAAAAATAAAAACTGCCTTGGTACCCTAGCTGCAGTCTGTCTTAGTAAGCGATGGTGGGAAGACTTGGTAAAGGATATGAACATCGCAATCACTCCAATCTTGAAGCAAGCAATCAAATACCTTTAATATTTTGGGAGAGAAAAAGAACCAAGCCAGTCCTATCAGTTCAAGGTCAAGAGTTGGCAGGGGCAAAAACAGGAAAAAAGGAAAAATGATCAGAAGCAAAACAACTGTCAACTGCTTCTAAGGAGCTGGAACAATTTGCTTTTGTGAAGAGACTGACAGATAAGAGAAAGGATGGCCACTCTTTCCCACATCACTCCTCCCACCAAAAAGAGTAGGGGAGGAAAGCCGGAAGGAAAAGTTTTGGCAACCTGAACTCCAAATGGGAAGCATCCAGTCACTGTTCCAAAAGTTCTTTCCGTCAGAACACACTAACCACTTTCTACTTTTTAGACTGCTACTTAAAATAGAGATATGGTGGACTACAAGAGATATTGAAACTCCTGCAGTCCAATGCACTTCACCGATGACGATCCAAGCCCAGAAGGTTTTTCAGGTAGGGGCAGAGGCTGGAAGGGAACCCAGGTTTCCTGACTCACATTCCCTATTAATTATTATCACATTCCCTAATTTTTATTATGTGTTTTTATATTATAAAATAAAAAGACATTATAGAAAAGTAAGAACTGAACAAAAGTCACCCATAATCCCATTATCACGCTATCACCACTATTCATATTTTGTTCACTTTATCATGTGCTTACAGGCTCCCCGCCATTGTTATAACCATATTGGACTAATGTTCTTTCCAATACATAGGCCCCTCATGTCACCTTTAACACCATCAAGGATGAAAAACTGAACACTGATATAATATGGAAATCAATCTGGTATAATCTGAACTGATTTTATCTTTGCTAAGGGCTAGTACCCTCCAAGACAAGTTTACTCCTCTTATTGAGTAAAACTATGCAACAGCAGCCTATTATTAGGGCTTGGAATTCAGATCCTTTTCATGGGGTGTTTAAGGCAGAACTTTCCACAGGGCCTGGGACATGCAAATCAAGCTGTTTAACCTCAGAACATTTCTATTTACCTACCTGGTGCATCAGGTACTTGAAGAGGAATGAAAGGATCAGACACACTTAGAAGTGGGAGGCCAGAGTCCACAGTCTGCCCACCCTTCCTTTTTTCAGCTGGAGTTAGGTTGGAGGGGAAGGAGGAGTCAGGAGTGAAAAAAAGAGAAAAGCAAAAATACCAAGTAAATCTAGGTAAGTTTACCCTCTATTAATGCAACAGCTCAAACTACAGAGTAAGTCTAAGCCTAGAATAAAAGGGGATGAGTGGCTGTAGCCCAGTGAACAGCAAAGTATCTATGAGATATTCAACCTGGTCCCCTCCCCGACATTTTTTTTTGAGACGAGGTCTCACTCTTGTCCACCAGGCTGGAGTGCGATGGTGCAATCTTGGCTCATTGCAACCTCCGCCTCCCCAGTTCAAGCGATTCTCCTGCCTCAGCCTCCTGAGTCGCCCACCACCACACACAGCTAATTTTTGTATTTTTAGTAGAGACAGGGTTTTACCATGTTGGTCAGGCTGGTCTCCAACTCCTGATCTCAGGTGATCCGCCTGCCTCAGCCTCCCAAAGTGCTAGGATTACAGGCTTGAGCTACCGTGCCTGGCTCAGCCTGGTCCTTGTAACATATTATGAGATGCAATTAACGATAAAACCAGGGTATTCATATGTCTGAAATTCCACTTCTTTCTTGGATATACTGCAATCTACAGTATCTCTTTCAGAATGTCTAGAGGAGGTATTGTGCATATCACACATTTTAGCACATAAACAAACATTAACACTATCTGTTTTGTAATCTAGCATGTATATAGGTACTTCCTATGTGTCTATCACCCTCTTGAGGTCCTTTAAGGACTAAGTCCTACTATATCACCTTGATGTCTAATACAGTGATAGGCAGACACACAGAAAGCGGCAGAAATAGATTTCTTGCCTATTGCAAAGTTAGACAAGCCCCAATCTCTGTACTATATTTAACATACAATTGGCATTCATTCTATATTTGGCAAAATATAGATTTACAGAAATCTATACACCCTATGGAATAACAGAGCTTGACGTGGTCTCAGAATTTTCTGGCGCAATTTTCTTATTTCCCATAAAAGAAAATGAAGCCTAAAAGTTAAAGACTAGCCAGAGGTAGGATCAGAAGCCAGGTTTCTTGGTTTCCACATATCACTCTTTTTATTTTCTTTTGTCTCTAAGAGACTGGGGTCTTGCTATGTTAACCAGGCTGGACTTAAACTCCTGGGCTCAAGCGATCCTCCCACCTCAGCCTCCCTAGTAGCTGGGGACTACAGGCACACACCACCACATGCAGCTTTACATTATCATTCTTTTCTTTTCTTTCTTTTTTAATTTTTGAGACGGAATCTTGCTCTGTCACCCAGGCTAGTGTGGTGCAATCTCGGCTCACTGCAACCTCTGCCTCCCAGGTTCAAGCAATTCTCTGCCTCAGCCTCTCTGCCAGGTGGCAGGCGCCTGTAATCCCAGGTGCCTGCCACCACACCGGGCAAATTTTTGTATTTTTTAGTAGAGACCGGGTTTCACCATGGTGTCCAGGCTGATCTTGATCTCCTGACCTTGCGATCCACCTGTCTCAGCCTCCCAAAGTGCTGGGATTACAGGCGTGAGCCACTGTGCCCGGCCATACATTATCATTCTTTACTCTGCATTTTAGTATTCAGTTTGTTCATTAATTAAAATCTCATTTTGTTTGTCAGCTGTCTTTCTAGAAAAAAAAAAAGCCTCATTTTGTTTCTATAAAGTGGGTTTTTAAAAAACGTTTTATTTTGAAGTTATACAGAATCACAAGAAGTTCCTGCACATAGAGTCCTGTGAACCCTTCAACCAGCTTCCCCCAATGATGTCTTATATAAACTGTAGCCAGAGATCACCAACACCGGCACAGTACTGTGGCCCTAGGCTCCTCGGTGCTCACCAGCTGTTACGTGGCCCTATTTGTGCATGTGCGTACTGTTCTTTTCTTCTTCCCTCAGTGCCGAGGTCGCCCATACCTCCGGCTCTGGGACCACACCCGCACCCTCTGCTCCGTTCTCCCTCCACATCACCCCACCCCACCCCACCCCACTCATGTCTCTCTGCCTCTTTTCATCTCGCTGCCTGGACATCCCTGTCTTTCTCAATGACTCCTGAATCCCTCCTTCTCAGCCTGAGTGGTGCCGGGTTGAATGTGGAAATCGTAGGGCTCAGCATCCCCTCTACTAATCCCTTTGGCCTGGGCCATCAAATGTGGGACGTTTCTTTTCACCTCTCTTGGCCTCACTGTTATGTCTGTAAAATGGGCTTGTGGAGAGGCAAAGTGCTGGGCATGTGGGGGCATCACTGGCAGCACCTCCGTGGGCACCTGGCTCTGATTTCCTTCTTTCCCTGTCTCGGACTTTACCTGTGTCTGAATCTTGGTCTCTCTCCAGTTCTGCCTCTGGCATGAGGAGGATGCTCTGGGGTCTACTGAGAGTTTCCACCCCACCCACCTCTATTCTACATTTCTCGCAGTCAGTGGCTGACCAGGCCTCTTTCTTCCCACCTCCCCTGCCCCCGAGAGCCCAGTGCTCCAGTCCCTTGCCCTTGCCTACTCAGTACCCAGCATCTCTTGAATAGACTCTGCCACTGTCATGGCAGCCACCTCTGCCACCCTTAATGCTACCTCCTCGGGGCCAGCAAGATGTAGTCTGAGATGCATGATAAAGTGGAAGGCAAAGGTGGGATTGCTGGATGGACCAGCAACCTTTCCAGCACCTGGAATCTGGGCGCCTCCTTTGCATCCTGGCTTCCAAGACATATGGGCTTTCACTCCAGAGGCCCTTGAAATGTGGGAACCCAGTGCCCCGGGCCCAGACACGGAGGAGGCAGCATGTGTGATGCCTACCATTCCCCAGGTGTGCAGGAACCTCCCAGCCCCAGCTCAACTAGATGGGTAACAGGCAAGGGCAACAGGGACAGACAGGGGTGTTAATGCCCAGATGTGGCAGAAGGGAACGGGGAGGTGCAGTGGCATCCCCTCAGTGGGTAACCTCCTCCGTCACCTCATACCCAGTGGTCGGTCAGCCCCAGTGTGCCAGCAGTTGCCACCAGACCCAGCTCAGTGACGGGCACACTGGACTCTCAGGACTGTGAGCATCTGCCCTCTTCATCTCCAGGTCTGCCCTGGGAAGTGGGGATGGGAGGCAAGGTCACCTCCAACCCCCACTGACACACCACCAACCCCACCTTTCTTCTTTGGACTCTGAATTACCACTCTCTATCCCTCAGCCCTTCTTTGGACTTCCAACACTCCTTGGGATCCTAATCTCACACCTTCCAACGCTCAACTTCTTGGACCTTCAACCTCCTTCTAGGACCCCCAACTCCTCATTCAAACCATATTTCTCAACCTTTAAAGCACTCCCTCCTGGGGCCCCTAGTTCCCTCTGGGACCTTCACTTCCTCCAACCTGTGTGTATAGTTCTTTGCAACTTGACTCTATGTATAGATTAGCATGAGCACCACTGCAATCATGATACAGAACTGTTCCATGAAACCAAAGACCTCCTCATTCTACTCCTTTGTAGTCACACCCACCACTTATTCCTGTTACTATTCTTTGGAAACCACTACTCTGTTCTCAGTCTCTATAATTTTGTTATTAAAATGGGTTTTAAACTAAGTTTCTTTAAAGGTAGGAGGAGGAAAAGAAAGATAAAATAACTGCTTCTAAGTCCCTGAAATATTTTAAAATGACACAATGAAACATATTTAAAAGAAAAAAGCAAACTGCAAAACTGAATACGTGGTGTAGGTCATATTTGAAAAAAATTTATATGCAGAAATAAAATGCTAGATAGAAATACCGTAAAATGTCAGCAAATGCTCTTCTCTCAAGGTGGGGTTATAAGATTTTATTTTCTTTACTTTGGGCCTTATTCATTTCTCCACATTTTTATAAATGAATATGTGTAACTTACACACAGGAAAACACATGAAAATAAAGAGGCACCACGTGAAGTTTTAAATGTTTGCCTGTTTTTCCTCCAATGTATAGACACAGTCTGTCATTTTTGCAGCTTTTACCATACAAATGTTTAATATAGCCCCGTGCCATCCTCCTGAACCCATTATGAAATTTCCTGCTTAGTTTCTCCTTTGATCAGTCAGAAGGTTTAAAATCTGTAAACAGTCTGAGTTCAGTTAGAAAATTTATAGAAAATGATGTCATCCTGCCCTTTGTACAAATGAGAGCAAATGAGTTCCTGGGATCTAGACATAATTTTCTTTCATTTGTAAAGAATGAAGGTGTCACAGAAAGGAAACATTTACACTGCAAACAAGAGAGAGGGGAAAATATCAAATGTTCACAGTAAAAGACCGGATAAACTGAGGAAACTATGAAGACACTTTTTAACGTTTGCAAAAGCTTAGTGTTGCTGGTTTATGAGATTCCTGAGACGTGGATATAACTACAGTTTTTGATCTGGGCTACAGGTACAAATCTCTATTCTGTCATTATCCAGCTGTGCCCTTGAGCAGGTGGTCTTTGTGAGGATCACCTGAGATAATGAGCAAGAAAAGTGCTTACCCAGTGGGTTTAACATGTCTCGTGTGCTTGATACATGTTCAATGTTATTACTGTCATAACTTTACTCAAATATGTGTTTGTGGCTGTGCCTTTAAATCCCTTAAAAAAATACACACACACACACACACACACTCACTCATTTGCAGCCTTCAGAGTAAATATAAAGTAGTGGAAAGGCAGAAACAAAAACAAAATAAATCTCATTAAAAAACAGCTCACACAAACAATGAAACATAACCATGTGTAATAGATGAGAACTAGGCATTAAAACAGGGGTTGGGGTGAGCAGACGGAAAATGATCAGGGACCTCGATTGTTAACACTGGTGAATCCAAGGTCCTAAGCTTTGGCACAAAGCAACCCTTCTTACTCATTTAACACATCTGTATGGAGCCAAACATTGTGCCAAATTCTGGAATTCGGCAGCAAAGAAGACTCTCAGGGCTTATTCTGTGACCCTCTTTCCAGACAAACTATATCCTACCCAGGTCCATGGCTAATCATCATTTCGATGTTCCATTTCAAGGACAACAGTCAGTGCTTCACACATTTGATATGTTTGGTCAACTACGTGGCATATCAAACTTCAAGCAGCATGAACTGGTTTTGGAACATTTTCAAATTTCACCAAAATATCAATATACTTATAAAATTTACACAAACAAAGCTAAAAGTGAAACAAAAATTTTAAACTACTTAATAATGAAAAGCATAACTCCAAAATAATAATGAGAATATCATACGAAGATTTATGAGCTATGGTTAAACTCCACACAACTCCGTTTTTTTTTTTTTTTTTTTTTTTTTACTAGGGAAATACACACTTGTTAGAAAGCATTCTCAATAAACAGAGTAAACTTCAAAGGTTGAAGTGAGGCAACTGGAGAAAGAGAAAACAGGACATTGGAATATTTTCACATGACAAAGCCTCCCTGAAGATTATAATTAGCCTCCCTCCCCACTTTTGCGCTGGGTGAAAATGACTGTCAAATTGTGAAGAAAAACTCACAGCCCAAGTACTTTATTTTTTAAAAAAGAATTTGAAAATATATTACTATGGGTTCCTCTTAATATCACCAAAGCAAATAGAAGAAAAACAAGAAAATGGCCAGGCAGGTGGCTCATGCCTGTAATCCCAGCATTTGGGAGGCCGAGGTGGGTGGATCACCTGAGGTCAGGAGTTTGAGACCAGCCTGGCCAATATGGTGAAACCCCGTCTCTACTAAAAATACAAACCATTAGCCGGGCATGGTGGCGTGCACCTGTTGTCCCAGCTGCTTGGGAGGCTGAGACAGGAGAATTGCTTGAACCCAGGAGGCGGAGGTTGCAGTGAACAGAGATCCCACCACTGTACTCCAGCCTGGGCAACAGAGCGAGACAATGTCTCAAACAAACAAACATGAAAATGTAATAAAGATAAAAGCAAAAGTTAAATAATAAAAAAGAAAACAGAAGATTGTATAAATCTAAGTGTTGTCTATGAAAATATAATAAAACATCCAACCTCTAGCTACAGTTACCAAGAAAGAGAGGAACACAAATACATACAATTAAAATTAATGTACATAGATATTAAAAGATACATATTGTTGTACTTTAATGAAAAATTTTACAACCGCAGATGATTTTCTAGGAAAAGATAATATGTGACATATGAAGAACACTTACAAAATGAATCTAAAAGGCAAAGGACACAACACAAATCTCAAAGAACTAAAAATGGGTCAGTAAATAAGGTTCTCTGGCTGGGCGCGGTGGCTCATGTCTGTAATCCCAGCACTTTGGGTGGCTGAGGCGGGCAGATCATCTGAGGTCGGGAGTTCGAGACCAGCCTGACCAACATGGAGAAACCCCGTCTACTAAGTAAAGTACAAAATTAGCCTGGCGTGGTGGTTCATGCCTGTAATCCCAGCTACCTGGGAGGCTGAGGCAGGAGAATCGCTTGAACCCGGGAGGCAGAGGTTGCGGTGAGCCGAGATTGCACCATTGTACTCCAGCCTGGACAACAAGAGCAAAACTGTCTCAAAATAAATAAATAAATAAATAAAATAAAAATAAGGTTCTCTGTCTACCGTCTTTGGCCTGGGCTGTGCTGGGCTGGGTGGAGAAATGGCAGGGAAAATGACTCTCATTCACCATTAATTGAAACAAAATTTATATAGCTTTCTTAGAGTACAACTTGAAAACATGTATAAAAAACCTTAAAATATACATACTTTTGATTTAGCACATAGTCTCTTAGAAGTTATCTTAAAGAAACTGTAAAGGATATAAACAAAAATTTAGCTTCAGGAATATTTATATGGTGAAAAATTGGTAACAATGCAAATATTCATAAAAGAGTATATTAAATAAATGTTACCATTCTTCCACAAACAATCATATTGTAGATTAATATTTATTGACATGGAAACTGCTAATTTCCAGAGGACATTTAAAAATGAATAACAAACTGGGCCACAGGCAGCTCTTCAGTATAGTTTACATCAAAGACTGCACAGGCCATATTGGTCACAGTGCAATGAAAACATAACATGAGTAACTTTTGGTTAAAGAAGAAATTGAAACTTCTATTTTAAAATATCCAGAAAATAAGAATAAGAGAATATTACATATCAAATATTATGAAACGACAACGTTCTATTCACAAATAAATTTATGAGGTTAGAAAAACTACTAACATTCCTAAAGAAAGCAGGCAGAAAGAATATATGATAAGGTTAAAAGTAGACACTAATCAGTAGAATTAAAAAGATCACTTTTAGAAGCATGCCAAATTCTATATCTTACAAAGAATACTTTCAAAAACTCACATTCATTGCTGAAGTATTTATCATAGTAAATACTGAAATAAAGTTAATGTTAAGAAAGGTGCGATTAGTTAAATACACTAGGATATATCATACATCTAGTGTATCCTAGAAGTTTTGTTTTTGTTTTTTTTTTTAATGAGACAGGATCTCACTCTGTTGACTAGGCTAGAAAGCAGTGTTACAACCTCAGCTCAATGCAACCTCTGCCTCCTGGGGTCAAGGGATCCTCCCACCTCAGCCACCTGAGTAGCTGGGATTACAGGTGTGTGCCACCACGCCCGGATAATTTTTGTATTTTTTGGTAGAGACCAGGTTTCACCATGTTGGCCAGGCTGGTCTCAAACTCCTGACCTCAAGCGATCTGCCCACCTCAGCCTCTCAAAGTGCTGGGATTACAGGCGTGAGCCACCGCGCCTGGCCATATAATGGAATTTAATGCAGGTACTTTTTAAAAATTATACTTTAACAAAATTAGCTGGGCATGGTGGCACATGCCTGTGATCTCAGCTATTCGGGAGACTGAGGCAGGAGAATCATTTGAACCTGGGAGGTGGAGGTTGCGGTTAGCCAAGATCGCGCGATTGCACTCCAGCCCCAGCAACAAGAGCGAAACTCCGTCTTAAAAAAAAAAATTATATTTTAGGGGCTTCTTTAATGATGTAGGAGAAATGTCCCAGGTTCATTAAATGAAATTAGGCTTCATAATATGTCTATAAAGATGCATATCAGGTTGGGTGTGGTAGCTCATGCCTGTAATCCCAGCACTTTGGGAGGCCGAGGCAGGTGGATCACTTGAGGTCATGAGTTTGAGACCAGCCTGGCCAACATGGTGAAACTCCATCTCTACTAAAAATACAAAAATTAGCTGGCCGTAGTGGCACACACCTATAGTCTCAGCTACTTGGGAGGCTTGAGGCATGAGAATCTCTTGAACCTAGGAGGCAGAGGTTGCAGTGAGTTGAGATTGTGCCATTGCACTCCAGCCTGGGCAACAGAATGAGACTCCATCTCAAAAAAAAAAAAAAAAAAAAAGATGCATATCAGAGTCTGAGAGTCTTAAGCAGCGGGCCAAAGAGCATACAAAATTGTGGTCATGTGGCTAGGCACAG
The DNA here is from genome assembly GCF_008728515.1 of Papio anubis. Lineage (NCBI taxonomy): Eukaryota > Metazoa > Chordata > Mammalia > Primates > Cercopithecidae > Papio > Papio anubis. The sequence continues at coordinate 69,830,624 of NC_044989.1, forward strand.
TGGCTCACGCCTGTAATCCCAGCACTTTCGGAGGCTGAGATAGGCAGATCACCTGAGGTTAGAAGTTCAAGATCAGCCTGGTCAACAAGGTGACACTCTGTCTCTACAAACATACAAAAATCAGCCGGGCATGATGGCAGGTGCCTGTAATCCCAGCTACTCTGGAGGCTGAGGCGGAAGAATCACTTGAACCCGGGAGGCGGAGGTTGCAGTGAGCCAAGATTGAGCCATTGAACTGCAGCCTGGGCTACAGAGCGAGACTCTGTCTCACAAAAAAAAAAAAAAAAATTGTGGTCATGTGTATTTTGGTCAGGGAGACAGACCTACAACTTTCATTAGCTTCACAAAGATATCTGTGCCTCTCGAAAGGTCAAATGCCACTAACAGACATCAAGATGGTATCCCTGGGCTATCTCTTGGTGGTGAGGTCATGGAGAATTTTAACTTTCTTCCCTATGAATTACTAACTTTTATACAATAAAAATGTATAATTTTTTATTAATAGAAGGGAAAAGTTTGTCTCTTATGATTGCTTCTATACTTTTAACAAAGTCTCACTAAAAGAATACCTCCCTCCTTTTTTAGAAGTCTCATTAAAAAAACACCTCTCTCCTTCTTCCCAACAGCACGTGCACGCGCCCATACACACACACACGCCCACACACACACACACGCCCACACACACACACACGCCCACACACATACACGCCCCCCCCACACACACGCCCACACATACACACACACACAGAGTTTAGAGGAGTGTTAGATATAACAGAACATTTAATTTTTAAAATTCTTCAAGTCATCTCAGAAACCTAAGAAATGACAAGCAATGAACATTGGGTGTTTCTCAAATCTAGAAATACTTGTTTAAGACGTGCCTGTGGACTAGAGAGAACAGGTCCTGCACATTACTGCCAGACTGTCCTGCCACTTTAATTTAAAGTGGTCCTGGATCTTTATCCCTTTTTGATCAGAAACCTTTTCAATTAAAAAAAGTAAGTTTTAAATTAAATAGACCATGAAGAAATATATATATATATACACATGTTACTGCCAGGATTTGGGTTTCACTAGCATGCTAGAGATATCTGTGGAGTGAAAAACAGTGTGAAGGTAACAACAGTGAACCTCATGTTCCAGCTATTTGCCATACTAACCAGTTCCAGCAGAAAATGAGGTCGTAGCAAAAGCATCACCTTGGGTTGATTGAAAGCCTGGGATCAAACTCTCAGCTGAGCCTCCAAGCTTCTCAGGATGTTTGCCTGGGGAGACAAAACACCACTCAGTTCATTCTAGCAGAATCTTGTGAGGCACACACACGGCAGAGGCGAGGGGCATTCTCTGAACTGACTTCTGGACTTGACTACTTTTTACTGCATTATGGCGACACATTCAAAGGTCCTTGTCTAGTCAGTGCAATAACTGAGAGAACAGCTGAGGAAAAAAAAAGGAGATTGTTAAGAATCAGAAGAGAGCATATCATCAGTTTTGCAAGATGAAAAGGGTTCTGGAGATTGGTTGGTTGCACAACAGTGTGAATGTACTTAACACTACGGAACTGTACATTGAATGCCTCCCGCCCTCACTTGTAATCTATCCACTTTATATAGCTCTAATGAGTTTGATGATCTGCTTTCCACGTTGGAAGCAGTTTAGGAGAGTAAATGAGAAGAGGGAGTGGTGGAGATGGCAATAATGAGATGTTACGAGGGACAAGCATAATGACAGTAGCTTAATGTGAAAGCTGACAGCTGAACAGTAAGAAAAGGGAGAGGAAATTAGTAAAACTCAGGGGCTAGTTATTTGGGTGCAAAAATACTACAGTTTTCAATAGTCTAGGGAGGTATTTCTATTTACAGTCCAGAATAACAACTGGTATACATAACAATGAAACAAAGTTGCCAAAGAAAGTTAAGTACTATGCCCTGTCTTCTGTTTAAAAAAGCAAGAAAGTAATAGGAATTTTTTTTAACAGACAGGGTCTCACTCTGTCACCCAGGCTAGGGTGCAGGGGTAAATTCATAGCCCACTGCAGCCTTGACCTCTTGGGCTCAAGTGATCCTTTAGCCTCAGCCTCCCAAGTAGCTGGGACTACAGATGTGTGCCAAGATGCCCAGCTAATTTTTTAAATTTTTTGTAGAGATGGGATCTTGGCATGTTTCCCAGGCTGATCGTGAATTCCTGGGCTCAAGTGATTCTCTTGCCTCAGCCTCCCAAAGCACTGGGTTACGGGCGCAAGCCACTACAGCTGGCCTTGGAGTTTTAAAAGATTTCTATTAAATGACAGTTAAAGCCAAAATGTTTGGCCAATAGTTCATACCACTCAATTGGTTCTCATCACTCCTTTACCCTGTGCCCTTATCTACATTGAGTGTACTCTTTTTATTAGAGTACTCACTAACATTATTAGAATTATTAGAATTATGCATGTTAGAATTTGTTCCAAAGTGTGTGCATGTGTCTCTGTGTGTGTGTGTGTGTCCTGCCTTCTAAAGTAGACTGTTCTTCAGGCAGAAGTATATCTTCTATTTATTTAATCATCTTTCTGTGTAATACAGTAATACAGAACTCTGATCATAGTGAAAGAAAGATTCAGTGTCCATGTGAAGGCACATTCATGGACAAGCGGTGCCAACTTTCTGGGACAATAAACCAACCTAGGATGAGGGAAGCATCACACTCCTCCAAGGAGGGACCATGCCTGATGCTGTTATCCTGGACTACGTCACAAACCTTTCCTACAAGTTTCTTCCCTAAGCATCACACTCTCCTTGCTGCCACCCACAATAGATCAGGATTTCCTGAAGATGAGGACTTCAAGGCCATGGTAAAAATAAAAACCAATTTGTATGCATACTTTGAAATCAAGCCTTATGGAAAGGCCCAAGCCTACGTTTTCACATGCATACCCTCCTAGAGTTACGATTCTTTCTCATTCCTGGTTATTTCTTACAATCAAGAAGCACAAAAAAAGACACAGCTTACTCACCTTCCCCCAGCTTGGCAAAGTCCTTGTTTAGCAGTTCTTCAGCTGTGAGTTTGGAGAAATTATCGTCATCGAAGGGATTCCACGTAGAACCTTCTGAAGGATTATAAACGTTTTGTTGAGAGGTCCGAGGAGAGCCTGATGGAGTGGTGGTTGCAGACCTAGGTAGGTTCCCACCCCCACGAAACAAAAAGATATAAAAGTTGAACAAAACAAAAAGGGTCAACTTATTTTCTCTTTGTTTCAGGATCAAATTCTTTTCTGGGTCAAACCTTGATTTTCCAGGTCAAACCTTCATTTTCCACCACAGTATTTTTTTTTTTTTTTTTTAAAGGCAGAGTTTTGCTCTTTCACCCAGGCTGGAATACAATGGTGTGATCTCGACTCACTGAAACCTCCGTCTCCCTGGTTCAAGCGATCCTCCTGCCTCAGCCTCCTGAGTAGCTGGGATTACAGGCGCATGCCACCACGCCTGGCTAATTTTTGTATTTTTAGTAGAGACAAGGTTTCACCATGTTGGCCAGGCTGGTCTTGAACTCCTGATCTCAGGTGATCCACCCGCCTTGGACTCCCAAAGTGCTAGGATTACAGGCGTGGGCCACTGTGCCCGGCCCACACTGTTTTCCTAAAAGGGCTTTCCACAGCACCTGAACCATTTCCACAGATACCCATTCCACTTTATGAAATGAATGTCTCCTTTCCTTCATGACTCACTACCTCCCACTACTTCCTTAATCTCTTGCTTAGCTTTTTAGTCTTATCCGCAAGTTGTTTCAGTTCAGGATCTAAAAGCAACCTGTTCTTAGACTTGTGTACCTTGTGGTGACCACTATAACATCTATAATAACTGATCCCTAGAGGGGCAGGAAAGAGGTCTAGTTAGGCTGCCTCTCATCTCTCAGGATCCAGCATGCATAGAGTTAAGGGCCACCATCACAATTAAAAAGAAATAAAAGACAGTTAATACTACTTTGTGCATCTAAGTATCATTATATTATTTTCTTATAAAGTCTCTCTTAACTTCATTGAAAGATGTTAACTTTAGAGCACATGGTTCCAAGACAGTTAAGGGTCTGAAATTGCATTTACTCAACACTCATCAAAATCTACTCGTCAGGCACGGAACCAGTCACTGGGTTTCCAAAGGTTGACTAAGACATGGTTGTTGTCACAAACGAGTTCAATCAGACATACAAATAATGAATGACAATACAATGTCATACAAGCTCAAAAAAAGGTTCAGATAGCAATTATACATCATATCAGAGAAGGGTCAAGGAGAAGTCAACCTCTGACATGGATCTTGATGAATAAATGAACATTCCCTAGGTGGGCAAGGAGGAGCGTGGCAGTTCCAGGAGAGGGCATAGGAGGAACAAAGGGCTCGGGAAGGTGAAGAGTGGCAGGTCTGCCTGTGAAACACAACAGGCCCTCTGTGTTAAGCAGGGCGCTCAGCTATCATCTGACAGGTAATGAGGAGCCAATGAAAGATTTTCAGCATGGAGAGACTCGGTCAGATCGAGAGTTCAGAAAGCACACTGAAGAGCATGGAACAGGTGAGAGAATGAGAACAGTGGGCCAAGTAGGAAAAGACTTCTTAAGATTAGTATGGCCCATGCACTAAAGACAAATTCACAGTTGCTCATTAAACACAAGTACGTGCAAGATTGTATGTATGTACATGCAAGAAGCCAGAAAAATAAACAAACCAGAAATAAACAAACACACACAAATACACACCATTGTATTTGCATTACACACATCTACACACTTACGCAAAGAATCACACACTAGCAGCCGCAGGAAGACCTCGCTCACAGAGGTAAGAACGACAAAGAGGAAGCACCACATACTTGGACTTATTGAGACTGGCCTCAGCTGCAGCTGCCTGGAGCAGCTGGGTTGATTTGCTGGCAGGGACCCCAAAGACGGCACTGTGGGTTACGTCACTGAGAATACGCCTGTGCCCAGCACGCTGGGTTTTGGGGGATGAGGGTGGAGTGAGAGATCCAACTTTCTGTCCCTGGACGGCAGGAGGTGGGGTTGTCTGAACCTTTGGCTGTTGTCTTACTGGGGCTTGAATCTGCTAGGAAGAGAGATGGAAAATGTTTCATTAAATTAAAAAAAAAAAAAAAATTAAAGGAAAAACAAACAGAAAAGCGTAACAACAAAAAATGCCACATAAGCGCTAACATGAGACTCAAATGGCTAATTTTATCAATAACGCCCAGAAAGAAAAACCCAGGCTTTGACAATCTGTGCTGCAACTTTGAGACTGATAATAACATGGTATTTGCCTGATACACATACATTTCAATCTTCATCAGCAATCATATGCAGGGTAACCATATGTTAACCATATTCAGCCCAAAGTATAAGAATGCAAAAGCTATTTCAGGTGTAAACATCTAGAATTTACCATAAAGGACCACGTTCTATTTCTGGAGTCACACACAAACTCATTCAGAATGCTTCCAAAGGGCAGGCAATAGATCCTATCACTACAGGTAGAGGCCAATGAAGACATATCTCCAGCGAAACACATTTAAGCTGAATGATTTCTGCTGAGATCCCTCGCTCTCTGCCATAGCGAGACCACAGGTTGGGAGTGAGTCAGAATTCTACCGTGATTAATAAATGTTACTGCTTGTTTGTTTTAAACTTTTATTTTAGGTTCGGGGTACACACGCAGGTTTGTTATACAGGTAAACAGGTAAACTCGTGTCACGGAGCTTTGTTGTACAGATTATTTTGTCACCAAGGTACTAAGCCCTAGTACACAACAGTTATTTTTTTGGATCCTCTCCCTCCTCCCACCTTTCACCTTCAAGGAGGCCCCAGCGTCTGTTGTTTCCCGCTTTGCATCCATGAGTTCTCATCATATAGCTCCCATTTGTAAGTGAGAACATGTGCTATTTGGTTTTCTATTCCTCCAATAGTTTGCTAAGGATAATGGCCTCCAGCTCCAACCATGTTCTTGCAAAGCCTCCATCCTCCTTCTCTTCTTTTTATGGCTGCATAGTATTCCATGGTGTATATGTACCACATTTTCTTTATCCAATCTCCCATTGATGGGCATTTAGGTTGATCTCATGTCTTTGCTATCATGAATAGTGCTGCAATGAACATACACATGCATGTATCTTTATGGCAGAACAATTTATATTCCTTTGAGTATACACCCAGTAATGGGATTGCTGGGTTGAATAGTAGTTCTGTTTTTAGCTCTGTGAAGAATCGCCACACTGCTTTCCACAATGGGTGAACTAACTTATACTCCCATCAAGAATAGATAAGCATTCCCCTTTTTGTTTTGTTGTTAAGGCTCTTTATTTCATTGATGGGATGGGTATACAAGATCCTATTTCTGTGACAACTCCTAAGAAAATATATAGCATTAGTTTAGTGGGATTAACTTGTTTCAATCTTCAGTGTGGACATAATATTGAAGAACTGGCAGAGAATATACTAAGAAGAAAGAAAAAAAAAAAGGTGCTGACGATGACTGAGCTAATAATACAAGGACTCTTGTGATATGGGCCATTTTCAAAACAGGCCAAACTGCCACCACAGAACAACATACAGGTGAGACATCCTTGTGACCACATGAGTGGTCCTTAAGCATAAGTCACCTATATTAAGGAAAATGAACAAAAAATGTTAAGAAAGCCACCCAACCCCTTTCCTTTACTCTAACAACCTAGAGATAAAATAACTTCGGATATAAAATGCCCCAGGGATTTCACCATCCCTTCCCTCCAGTCCCTCCTCTCAGATTAAAGTTGCTGCTCCAAGCGGCAACTCAGTTCACCTGCAGTATCAGTGTCCATAAAGGCAGGCCCTGAGAGAGTTTAAGGAAACTAGACTATCTAGATACCCGGGTCAGGATGCTTCTAGCTTGGGATATTGACTGCCCTCATCTTGTACTCAGGACTTGGAAAATTTATTTAAGGCAGACTATGTACACGTGTCAGCATTCCATCCACTTTACCAACAGGCTGAATGTTACAATATAAGGTTCTAATATCAATCAGAGGTTAGAAGGGTAAGAAAGCTGCCCTGCTGCAGGAGAGGCCAAGTGCTCTGTGAAGACCACCACAGCTCCAGCTCCACAACTTCCTCTGGGGGTCCAGAGTGAGCTGTGCCTGTAACAGCTGGCTGAATACTACCACACATAGGGGTGAGAGGGCTTTGAGGACACACTGAATTGGCTTATTTCATGAGACATTCATTAATCTGAAAAGAATACTAAACTGTTGGGTCCTTTTATTTTGAAGAGTCCAGTGACAACTCTATTCCGAGATGAAGGACTGGAGGGAAGGGATGGTGAAATCCCCAGGGCATTTTACATCCGGAGTTGTTTTGTCTCTAGGTTGATGGCATAAAGGAAAGGGGTTGGGTGGTTTTCTCACCACTCGGACAACATTTTTCTCTTCTGTTCTCCAAATGCAGCACACTGAAGATCAGATGCCTCCTTCAGGACATCTTGCCCTATAACAGCAATCTACAGACACTACGTGGTTTGTATCTGTTCAGCTACACCTCCCAGCAACCCTGGCAGACAGTTTTACTTCCACTTAGAATCAAAGAATGTGAGAGTTTAAAGGGACCTTAGAAAACGCTGATTTCAACTTCTGTACTGAGGACAAGAGCTCATTCAAGGTCATAGTGTTAACTGGAACCCATGTCTCCTGACTGTGGCTCAGGACTCTTTTCTGCACCATGATGCCATCCCAGGATTGGAAAGTGGGAGGAGGGAGAGAGAGACCGTAGGAGACGGAATACAAAGACTCAGATGTTTATCTTGCTGAAGATTTAAAAAAAATAAAATATGTAATTATAAAAGGAGTATAATCACATCAAGAAATGTAAGAATACAGAAAAGAGACTTCTATTCCATCACTCTAATACAACTAGATACAATTCTTATCTTTTTGGTACCTTATACTTTAAGTCTCTTTTCAAGTATATGGTTTTTCCATAATTTCACAATTCCTTTAACATTACCTCATGAGCATTTCTTTTCATACTCTTGTACAGACTTTATAACCATGCTTTTTAATGGCTGCACAGTTGGGTTCCTCAGCAATTTAGGCTGCTTCCATTCTTTGGGCTATTATTAAGAAGACTGCAGTAAACATCTGGGGCATATGGCCATTCTCCCTTTGCTACTTATTGCTTTAAAATGGCTACAGGGTACGCTTTACCTTCACTCACTTGCTTCTCTAGATTAGCCCTGCCAAGAGTCAGCGGAGACAGGGGTGGGTCAAAGCTGAGAAGCTCTACGGCTCCTGGCCAAAGCATGTTTCCTCTCTGTCTCTAAAACCAACTATCCCAGAGCAAAGTGTTCAAAGTATTTGTTCATCCAGAGAACATGGAGAAGGTTCATAATTCGTTCCCAAGAAAGTGGACACTTTTGTCTAGGAAAAGCACAGGGGAACCTCGTAAGAAGTGTAGTCAGTAGTAGTTGATCATTTTTTCACCCTGGATGAGCATCTGTTATCATTAAACTTAAACACAGATCAGGATTCTTTGATTATTGCCCCAGCTCCACAACCATCAGTCTGTATGTCTTGGGCAATCACTTTCTAGTCTATGCCTCAGTTTCCAATTCCATAAAATGAGGAGACTGAACTGGATAATTAAGGTCCCTTCTAGCTACATCATGCACTAATTTTTTTAAAAACTCTGTTTCCATGAACAAGAGGAACTTTATCTCTTGTTAAAAATACAGAGACTCACTGTCTACTCCACACCTGCAGGAAGTCTGAGTTGTTTTAGAAACGAAGGTGTAAAGACACTAAACACACACTTAGCTGAGACTTAAAGAAGACAATCTACGGCACTGCTTCCTTTCGAAGGGATGTAGGTTTTCTGGTTTAAGATGGGAGACAAAACTCTATTACAAATCCATCCTCAGAAAGATGGTTTCTTACTTTTCCTTTGTTTGTCTAGTGGTTGGACTTCCCTGGGAGTAACAGGGTAGCTGTGACACTCTATCAGCTGGGTATGCAAAATGTCTTTTTCTAACACCATAAATTTTTCTATCACTATCACTCAGAAAAATATGACTACAGAAAACAAAATCCACTTATTAAAGGCCAAAGCATGATGTGCCTGTGTGTGTTGAAACTGTAGAGGACAATTAGACGAGGGGTTCTGATGCCATACTCAGCCAATATCTAAAAGTGGACATGCCCAATTTCTAAATTGACAGGACGGCTCAAACGACTGGATACTCAGATGCTCTGGTACCCAGGGCAATTACACCAGGGTGAACGGTCCCAGGTAAGCAGGCCCTTGACGGGAGCTGCAAGGTAAACTTAAATAATGTGATTAATAATGTCATCCAAGACAAAGAATAAACACAACATGGAGGACTCAGGGCCTGGAAAGGGCACAATGGATCAAACTGCCCCTTGAAGAAGAGAAAGGGATTAACTTTAATCCTGCCTAGGTCCTTGACTGTTCAAAGTGACAGTGAGAGAGATGACGAACAGATCTTCCTGCTAGCCTAGTTTCAGAGAGATAAAAATTACGAAGGTTCTTCATCAGCAGCCTAGAATGATTTTAAAAAAAATCTCTATCTTCTACAGAACATCTCATACTATTCTTGGATATATCAAGGAAAGATCAAATATTTGAACCACCCAGGTGGGAAAGCATCCTGACCCGTCATCCGCTGCTGCCATCTTTCCCACCCTTTCCCTAACTCTCACCGCACACTCCTCCACTGCTTTTGTGCTCTGAGCTCTGGTTGATTCTTACCGCTGGCTCCTGGGCAGGGGCTGGCTGTGGGGCTGCAGCTGGCGGTGGCTGGGGCTGCTGTCCTGCTGCCACAGTGGGCTTTTGCTGCAAGGCAGCCTGCTGAGTCATCAGCTGTTGTTGATGCAGGGCTGTGGCCAGCTGTTGCTGTTGCTGTTGTTGTTGTTGCTGCTGCTGCTGGTAGAAATTCTGCATTAGCTGCTGTTGAGAGCCTCCCTGGGACACCACAGGGAACTGAGCAATTGCTGGTTGCTGGGTTGCTGGATGTACTGCCTGAAACTGAGCAAGAAATGAGAAGATGAATAAGGGCTTGTCCCAGAATAATAGTCACAAAAGACAAATGTCTCAGTAACAATGAAGACCAGTGCTAAAGCCAAAGGCAAGGGCAAGTAGAAAAGTCTTGAGGCTAGGCCTAAAATCTCATGATGGAGACCTCAGGGCATTAAATACAACACAGCAGCAGTCCCTTACACTGCTAGGCTCCATCCATTGCACCAGGCTGCCACCTGCACTACAGACTGGTCTTCCAAGTGGGTTTCTGGGCCTTGCCTAAGGGAAGCTATCTGACTAAACATCACGTGACTCCATAAGCTAGAGTATAGCAGGAGCTAATAAACGATCTCCTAATCATAGAGGTAATCCTTCTTATACAGGGATTTAAAGCAGCCAAGATTAAAATGCTTCCCTACCTGAATAGGTTGAAGCAAATGATGACACAGAAAAGAATAACCTAAATGTTAACTCAACTATTCAGACTCATCTCAAGTCTTACTAAAAATTATTTCCCAAGAGCTCTATTTTTATTAAACTTCCTTAGTACTGTCAAAATAGCCAGTATACTCTATGAAGCTTCTTTTTTTGTTGTTTGTTTGAGATCATGTCTCGCTCTGTTGCCCAGGCTGGAATGTAGTGGTGCAAGCAATCTCGGCTCACTGCACCCTTGACCTCCTGGGCTCAAGTGATCATCCCACCTCAGCCTCCTAAGTGGCTGATATCACAGGTGCACACCACCATGTCTGGTTAATTTTTTTTCTTATTTTTCGCAGAGACACAGTCTCACGATGTTGCCCAGGCTGTCTTGACCTCCTGCGCTCAAGCAATCCTCCCGCTTCGGCCTCCCAAAGTGCTGAGATTACAAGCATAAGCCGCTGTGCCTGGCCCACACTTCTTATATGTCTCTCTAATCCCCACTGTTAGGGGCTATGTGCTACATACACAAACAGAGCTCACAATAAGGGCCTGCCAATGAACTAAGGTCAAGACTGTATCTGTGAACATCCTGTATACTTTATGTAGTTACTAGAGTCAATTGGGAGGATACTGTTTGTCTACTGGGGCAAGGTTAAAGGGTTAACAAATTAGAAGATGTCAAAAAAAGCAGCTGCCTACTTACAACAGCAAAATACTGGAAACAACCCAAATGTCTATCAACAGGAGACTGGCTGATTAAATAAACTATGATAGATATATCCTGAAGGAAATATCTAATAGAATACTCTCAAGTTGTAAATAAGAATGAGCAATACCACTATACATGAGTTGGCGGGGATAAACTTTTGCAGATTTAACTTTGAAACTATGTAAATGCTTTACACATCCACAAAACAGAATTAAACTAAAATTTAAAAAGCAATAACTAAAAATCAAAAGCAAAACAATGCAAATAAGCCGGTGTATCAAATTGGTAGCTGAACGCTCCAGAAAATAATGTGCTAAACATTCTAAGGGTAAAATGGGGAAGGAAATCTTAAACTGTTTTCAGTAATCATATGGTTATTGCTATCTTAAAACGATAGAACAATTAATTAACTATGTTAATGCTGTTAAGAATCAAGATTTCCAGATGAAAACACAACAAAATCCAAGAAGTTAAACAGAAATCCAGTAATTCAATATCCAAATTAGGAATATAAATCTCAATTCATAATGTCTATTCTCTAACAAAACAAAACAAAACAAAACATATTTTCTAATTGTCCACTGAGAAGGCCTAGAAACAACAACTAATCCATTAGGCAAATGGTATCTCTAGCATCAAAACTGTGGTTTCTAAACATTATTTCCACTAAAAAGAAACAGAGCTCCTAAAAAAAATGGATGATTTCAAGTCAAGGGCAGCATGATCTTAGATAGCAAGGAAATCATTAAAGACCACTGGAGTTACCAGACTTCCACTGGCCAACGTTGGGGCAATCTGAGCTTTAAAATAAATAAATTTTTAAAACCTTAATATGCCAGGCATGGTGGTATGCACCTGTAGTCCCAGCTACTCGGAAGGCTGAGGCGGGAGGATCGCTCGAGCCCAGGAGTTCTGGGTTGTAGTGTGCTATGCTAGTTGGGTGTCTGCACTAAGGTCAGAATCAGTATGGGGACCTCCTGGGAGTAGGGGACCACCGGGCTGTCCAAGGAGGGTTGAACCAGCCCAGATTGGAAACGGAGCAGGTCAAAACTCCAGGGCTGATTAGTAGTGGGATCCTGCCCGTGAATAGTCACTGCACTCCAGCCTGGGCAACACAGCAAGGCTCTATCTCTAGTAAAAACAACAAAAAAACAATGTATTCAAAGATATCAAATAAGTTAAAATCTAAGAATTCCTAATGATACTAAACTAAACAAAACAAAAACCTCACTGTTCACCTTTGGACGATAAGAGAGAAAAAATTTATTACTCTGAAAACTAGTAAACAAAGGGAAGAATCAAGTGTTTTTCCTGCCCTTTCTGTACAAACAGTACCTCAGGGTAACTAAAGAGTTGATGAAAAAATTTCTTCATGGAAAACGTCCAGCCCTCAAATGAAGAGGGAATGTTAGACTATCATTGTGCCATCCCTGATGAATTAAGGAACTTGGCAAATGATCAGTGATGGCTGCTAAGCTAATGGGGAGCATTAAACAAATGGATCAGACAGACAACACCTCAATACACTGACTGATCTTTTTTTTTTTTTTCCTTTTTTTTTTTGGGAAACACAGTCTTCAGGGAAATCTGAAAGTAAACGTTCCCTGATCTTAATATCAGTGAAACAGAGGCTAGTGAGACATTACAGACCTCCTGACATGACGCAACAGGAAGAACAAAGAACTGTCAAACTGACTCAAATACTGAGTAAGCCTTGAGAAATTACCAGTGTACATGGAAGATGATCAAACATATCAAATGACACCACAGGATGCAATCAGCTAAACCCAGAATGCCCAAAATTCCACGGGACAAATAATCAAGTTTCTCTGAAAAATTAAATGACAAAAAGCAAAAAAAAAAAAAAGAGGAACCTATGGATAAAAGAGGACTTAAAAGATATATCAGCCAGCCACATAGGCTAATGCATGTAATTCCAATGCTTTGGGAGGCTGAGGTGGGAGGATGTCTTGAGGCCAAGAGTTTGAGACCAGCCTGGGCAAAATAATGAGACCCCATCTCTATCAATAAAAATTAGCCAGGCATGGTGGCACATGCTTATAGTCCTAGCTACTTGAGAGACTCAGCTGGGATGATCACTTGAGCCCAGGAACTGGAGGTTGCAGTGAGCTATAACTGCACCAATTCCCTCCCGCCTGGGAAACAGAGCAGATGCCTATCTCCAAAAAAAAAAAAAAAATAGATATACTCATCATTATAAAATGAATACATTGATAGCAAAAAAAATGTGAAAAAAATATATGAAAAGATAATGGAAAACAATATAGACCAACTAAATACATTCTGTTAGTATTGGATACTGATTCAAACAAGCCAACTTAATTATGAGACATCAGACACAGTTAAACACTAATGGATATTTGATAATAAGAAACTATTGTTATTTTTTCCTCTCTTATGATAATGGTATTACAGTTATATTAGAAAAAAGAAGAAAAAAAAGTAGTCCTTAAAAAAATAGCTTTTTTCTTTTTTTTTGAGATAGAGTCTTGCTCTTGTTGCCTAGGCTGGAGTACAATGGCGCGATCTCAGCTCACCACAACCTCCATCTCCTGGGTTCAGGCGATTCTTCTGCCTCAGTCTCCGAAATAGCTGGGACTACATGCTTGCGCCACCACTCTCAGCTAATTTTTGTATTTTTAATAGAGACGAGTTTTCACCATGTTGGCCAGGATGGTCTCGATCTCTTTTTTTTTTTTTTTTGAGTTGGAGTCTCGCTCTGTCGCCCAGGCCGGAGTGCAGTGGCCAGATCTCAGCTCACTGCAAGCTCCGCCTCCTGGGTCTACGCCATTCTCCTGCCTCAGCCTCCCGAGTAGCTGGGACTACAGGCGCCCGCCACCTTGCCCGGCTAGTTTTTTGTATTTTTTTGGTAGAGACGGGGTTTCACCGTGTTAGCCAGGCTGGTCTCGATCTCCTGACCTCGTGATCCGCCCGTCTCGGCCTCCCAAAGTGCTGGGATTACAGGCTTGAGCCACCGCGCCTGGCCTGGTCTCCATCTCTTAACCTCGTGATCCGCCCATCTCGGCCTCCCAAAGTGCTGGGATTACAGGCGTGAGCCACCACACCCGGCCAAAAAATAGCTCTTGTACTGATGTCCCTCAATCAGGTGATGGATTCCTCATGGCCTGAGAAACAGGGTGAAAGGGGTGTGAGTGACAGATCCGCTTCTCAATGCTTTAGTTTCTACATCTATGAGAAACGGTGATGTAATGGCTCTTTGGGAAGATACCTTTACCTAGTGGGTTTTTCACAGTCATGACTCAGATATGCAAGCAAGGGCCACACTCTGACCACCTTACCTGCTGAGTCTGGGCCTGCTGCTGCTGCTGGTAAAACGTGCCTGCCGGTTGCTGCTGTGGTGGTGGTGGCTGTTGTTGCTGCTGCTGTTGCTGCTTGAGGAAGAGTTGCTGCTGGTGCTGGGGTGTGGCCTGGGCCTGAGTGGGCAGACCCTGGGCCTGAGTGGAAGGCGTCTGCTGTGGAGCGGGAGGAGCCTGTGGCTGCTTGGCCTGAGTTTGTGGCAGAGGCTGGCTGGGTGGCGCTTGGGGTTTTGGTTGGGGAACACTGGCTAAAAGGCCAGGCTGATTGCTGGATCCTGCAATGAGAATAAAGTCCATGTAAGGATTCCAAACTCTTCCACAAAAAAATGGCTTTCTGTCTTGCCAAAACAATTAATAAGGGGTGACAAGTGGGCAGAGTATCCCCAGATTCATGTGCTCCTCACTGTCTTTCCACATGCTCTGTCCCACCTGGAATGTCTTTCTATCTTCTTGCTACATTATGTGTTACAAATTTTTCAAAACAAGGTTCAATATTGCCTCCTTAAGAAAGTCTTCCGTTATTAATCATCTCATTTAGTCAATTACAAATTTAGTTGGCACCCCAAATGTCTACATATTCAGCTGGCCTTTGGTACATATGCACAAGCTTTGCCCCTCTTGGCATGCAGCATGACAAAATCATTCCCTGGTATTTTATATATAGCTTATCCGAGTCTGGAGGCCTGGCTATAAGTAGATGGCCACCAAATTCCCCAAAAGCAGCTTCCTGGTAGGGTTCAGTTATTCGATATTTTGGATCCATCCTTTTTATGAAACAAAGCTCCCTCATCTCATTAGAAACAGCATGCCAAAACATGAAGGGTGGTAGATACTTCAAGAGACAAAGCATTGAAGAAACAATATTCTTCTGTGAATGTCAAAAGAGAGGAGTCTTGTTTCCATTTTTTTTTTTTCAGGCATATATGAAAATAATTCAGTTTCTTTGTATCTCAGCCCATCAGACCCCAAACTTCCTAAAATTGAAAGTAACTTGTCTGCTAGTCCAAGCTCTTCAGCCTCTTCAGTCCTGTCTCTTCCAGGCATCTTTAACTATTGATGTATTAGACCCAACCAGGCATTTTCGTAGGCTGGGAGGCAAATGAATAAAATAATGCTTTCTACCCAATCATCTCCCCTAGCCCATTTCAATGTCCCAAAGTCTAATTAACAGAACAGGGAAGCTGCCCTGGACTGAACTCAACACTTTGGAAGAGTCTTATTTCTTTAAAAGCAAAGGGAAATATGTGAAATAAAGAGGGAGGATAAGGTTCCAAACTGCAAAAATTAGGGCCAAGTCTAGAAAAAGAGACAACAGGCTTTAGTGGTCTTGGAGATGTATCTCAGAATTCAAGAAGGCCTCCCCTTTTGCCAGCCATTTGCCATACAATTTCTTTTCTATTTTTTTTTTGAAATGGAGTTTCACTCTTGTCACCCAGGCTGGGGTGCAATGGTGCCGTCTCGGCTCACTGCAACCTCTGCCTCCCAGGTTCAAGCGATTCTCCTGCCTCAGTCTCCCCAGCAGCTGGGATTACGGCACATACCACAATGCCTAGCTTTTTGTTTGTTTGTTTTGGCAAAACGGGGTTTCATCATGTTGGCCAGGCTGGTCTCGAAATTTAACTCCTGACCTCAGATGATTCACCTGCCTTGGCCTCCCAAAGAGTTGGGATTACAGGCATGAGCCACCACGCCTGGCCACTGCCATACAATTTGAACGGCAGCTGCCACCTGTTCCTCAAGGAACACTGTTATCTCTGTGTGCCTCTGGATTCCAATCCTAAAGCAAACCAGGCTTTCCAAGACTTTCCTGTTGTCCAGAATGACAAAGAGGTGTACTAAGTTTCAAACCAATCTAGATACAAACCTGCAGCCTGAGGTGGGGGCTGAACAGTGGCCCTCTTCCGGGGCGTCAGGGCGGGCTGGATGGGAAGGATTCCTGGGTTCGGCTGAGTCTGCCCAGCTTTAGGCCTCTGGCGGGGTGCAATTGAAGTCTCTGTGGTGGGAATGGGATCTGTCAGTCTAGAAAAGGAAAAGAGAAAGGTTTATATTAAAGTATGCAAAAAATGGAAGCGGGTGGGCAGCGGACACAATGCTTCCGCTTCCACATCCACCTGAACCTTCCAGGTCTGCTTAATCGATGCTTCCCAAAGGATCTCCCACAGGATGCCACGGTTACTAGACCTTCTGAAAACAGGCTTGGTGGGCAAATAAATTTTTAACACACTGATCAAAATATATTGAGTGGCTCTCCTTCTAGCAGAACTTTTCATGTGTGAATATGCAAGAAGAATCTCAAAAAGAGTGCTATGTAGAATGCATTCTCTTTGCATTCTCTAAGCATTCTCAAGTTTATTTCATCTTGTGGCCCTTTTACCTAGTACGTCCTAGGATTTCCCAAAATACCCTTTGGGTGATAATGTAAAGAGGGGTTGGAGGCACGTGGTTTTCAGATGCAAAGAGAATTCAAACTTGGCTGCAACTAGCTGTGAAAGTGGTCTTTCTACAATGAAAAGCATGCAGATGAGTGAATCCAACATGGCAACTGGAAGGAAAAAGTAAATAATTCAAGTCAAAGGATTTAAAATTGGGAAGTGTGACAGAAACTCCATTTCTTCCAATATACATACTATCTTTTTTCCACAGTAACAAAAGTTTTAACTGGGCACAGGGTCACCCAGAGTAAAAATCACATTGCCCAGTCTCTTTTGCAAATAGGTGTCAACTTGTTTCTAAGTCCTGGCATTACATGAGATGTAAGAAGATTATCATGCGGCAGTTTTCATCAACCATAATAAATAACTGGTTCAAGCCTTCTGTCTTCTTCTTCAACTATTCCTTGATCCTGCTGCTAAGAGCAGGAATGTTGCCATATTGATCCATGCAGTCAGGGCTACACTGTAGGAATGGTGACGTGGTTAGCTTGAAGAAGTCTAGATCCCTGAGGGCTTCATGGAGCAGAACTGCCATGCTGGCCTTGGACTACTTACCTCCAGATTTTGTTTACTCAAGAGAAAAAAATAAACATCTATCTTTTATACACAACTGTCATTTTGGACTTTCTGTAACTCACAGCCAGACCGACACTTTCAAACTAATATAGGGAAGACTGCTTGCTCCTTGTGAGGGTACAGAAGCCCAGGTGCTAACTTTCACGAATTTACAGTAGTCCAGGCAGCAAGTTACTACCTAACTGAGATCAGAGTTGGCCATCCTTTGAAACTCCACTTTAGAGAGTATAACTGGGCTTAGGCCAAAATTAACAAGTTTCAAGAATATTTCCAAAGCATGTTTTGTCAAAATATTTCCAAAACAGCCTCCATGAATGCAAAACAGGAAGCAAAGCAGCTGGCCTCATGTCCTTCCCATGACGTACCTCCAAGCTCCATCCTAGGCCCGGAAACTTTGCACTGGCAACCTGTTAGAGGGATGCTCTTGTGCTAGCTGGGGAAGTGGTGACATAAAGGCTATCACATCTGGGGGGCTATAACTTGGGCAAGGGAGGTGGGAAGAAGAATGGGACATGTGCTGGAGAAAAGAAGAAAGGTATAAGAGAGAAAAAGCCGGCCGGGCATGGTGGCTCACACCTGTAATCCCAGAACTCTGGGAGGCCGAGGCGGGTGGATCACTTGAGGTCAGGAGTTTGAGACCAGCCTGGCCAACATGGCGAAACGCCATCTCTACTAAAAATACAAAAATTAGCTAGGTGTGGTGGCACGTGCCTGTAGTCCCAGCTACTCGGGAGGCTGAGGCTGAAGAATTGCTTGAACCTGGGAAGCGGAGGTTGTAATGAGCCAAGATCACGCCACTGCACTCCAGTCTGGGTGACAGAGTGAGACTCCATCTCAAAAAGAAAAAGGGGAAAAAAGAAAAAGCCAAAGGTGAGAGAGGTGAACAGGCTTCTGTAGAAACCCAAACAGCAGAACCTCCATGTTGATCATCTCTTGAGGGGAACATCTTAGAGCAATGGGATCTGGAGCCGAAGAAAACTGTATTTGAGTTCTAGTTCCTCACTAAGTAACTGTGTGATAATGGGCATGTCACTTTCCCTCTTTCAGCTTTGGGTACTTTATATGTAAAAGGGAAAAACACATATGCCTACATCATAAGGCAGATGTGAACATCAAATGTATCAGTAACTATGAATCTGTTTTATTAATTGTAGATTGTCCAAAATATTAGTTTGTATGGACTTCAATGTGTCTGTTTTGTGGAGTGGAGTGGGGAAAGGGATCATTGCTTAGCCTCTGCACATATCATGTTTGAGCCTACTACGAGACAGCCACGAGCACAAAAGACTAAGCTACTTAAATCAGCCCAAAAACAACTCCTAAAGAGGTGAGCATGGCCGAATTAGTGAAAGAAATGGACAGACTACAAAGTAACAAGTTTTGTTTGTTAAGCAAGGTTGCTACGTTCATTAAAAATCAAAGTCTCACTATTTTAGAGGCACATCTAAAATAACTTCATGTACACAGCAGGCATTTAATAAATATTAAAGAATTTTTTAAGCTACAGATGTTATTTTACTGTTCTATTAAAATTCACATATTCCCATCCAGAATACTTTGTTGATGCAGTTTGCTGTTAGCACTTCCTCGCCATGGTGGTATAAAAAAGAGGAGTATAAATAACTCCTGTGCTACCTCTAGAATCTGCCATTTGGAAGGTGTGGCAGCCACGCGAACGTGCCTTGTAGACCTTCATCTACAGGGAGCATAAAACCCCGATGCCCAGATGCTGCATTCCTAAAATGCAGCACTAAGTCCACCACTGCTGTGGTGTTTGCCCTGGCGCCATGCTTCCCATAGGTTGCTGCCAGCCCTAACCTCCAACCCACAGGAATTCCTAGGAGATGAGGGACTATCTGCTGGCTGACTGGCACAAGGACCCCAACACCCTTGGTGAGTCTTACGTAAGTTGTGTGACAGTCTAGGTCACTTCACCCATGCTTCTCCTCCCTCTCTCTGGGTCAGACTTGCACTGCCTTCTGATGGCGTTCCCAGGCTTTCCTGACTCCCTCCCTGTTTTCTCTCACATGGGCATTTCCCCAAATAACATCTTTGTTTAATCCTCTTTTGGCATCTGCTTTTTGGAAGAACCTAGGTTCTTCCTGTGATTAGCTAAGACCCGGAGAGTCTTCTGCTGTTCATGGACCTGCTGCTTTGACCTGCACTTTCCTAATGTGGTTGGAGCCATAGAAAGTAAGAAGGAAAGGGAGGCTGAGTATTAGAGTGGTGAATGTGGCTAACCAAAAGTCAGGACACATGTTTAGTATACTTTTTAAAAATTTTAAAAAGATTTAATTTTAAATTTTAAAAATTTAAAAAGGGTCTCGCTGTATTGCCCAGGCTGATCCCAAACTCCTAACCTCAAGTAATTCTCCTGCCTCAGCCTCCAGGGTAGTTGGAACCATAGGCACGTGCTACCATGCCTGGCTAATGTTTAGGATACTCTTGTACTAGCAACAATTTTTTTTTTTTTTTTGAGATGGAGTCTTGCTCTGTCACCCAGGCTAGAGTGCAGTGGCGTGATCTCAGCTCACCGCAATCTCCACCTCCCGGGTTCAAGTGATTCTCCTGCCTCAGCCTCCCAAGTAGCTGGGACTACAGGTGTGTGCCACCATACCCGGCTAATTTTTGTATTTTCAGTAGAGACGGGGTTTTGTCATGTTGGCCAGGCTGGTCTTGAACTCCTGACCTCAGGTGATTCACCCTCCTTGGCCTCCCAAAGTGCTGGGATTACAGATGTGAGCCACCACGCCTGGCCATACTAGCAACATTTAAAGTCTGCTGTTGCCTCATCTCTGAATGCCCCTGAGCCTATTCCCATGCAAAGAAAATAGCTTTAGAGTTCTTGATTCTCTTTCAAATGTAGATCACAATGTTTTATGATATTCCTTTTTGGATTCCCAAAGAACAGTTTCTGCCTAGGCAAGACAGAGCTTGCTTTCCTGATCTGTGCAGCCCCTGGTCACGACAGCATACGTAAGAATCAAGAAACACAGGCATTCTTCCCTGCTGCTGTGGCAATCCAAGGAGGACATGTGCTCACGAAGGCATTTCTTACCTGGCCTTTGGCTGGGTCTTTTTTGCAGCTGCCTCACTGGCTTTCACTGGTTCAGGAAGCTTTGCAGGAATGGGAGAGTTCTACAGAATTGCAAACAAAACAAAACAAAACAAAACAAGGACATCGTAGATTTCTTTGTTAAAGAATAAGCAGCCTAATTGGGACTAAGAGCTGATGGAAATATATTTTGGGATCTTCTGGAGCAGCTTCCAGGCCCTGCGGTCTGTCTGGTAGAGGGAAGGAAAGTTAACCAAATGCATGTCAGACTCAGCCATAGTCAGGGAAGAAGAGGAGAGAGTAGCTTGTGTGCAGCACACATTCCCCGATTATTCTCTACCTTCTGTACCACGCTGAGTCACTGGGGCTTGATCTCAGTACACTTCTCCTATGCCACAGCTTAGACGTGATGCTATGAAAGGAATGGGAAGGAAAAGTCTGCAGCTGGTATTATTCTGGATCCCAGACAGATCTTTGTTCGAGCTTATCAATGTGTCAAACCAGGGTGCACTGAGTCTGCTAGTCAGAATGCTCAGAGAAAACCACAGCCACCCCTGCGTATGGCTGCTGAGCCAGTACCCTTTCTAACATGTGAGGCACTACTCAGTCCACAAGCCAAGGAGAGTTCCTCTGGCTTGAAATCTGCACTATCCATCTAATAATGCCTCATGAGGGAGCACCAGCTAGCTGTCCCTGACCCTAAAACAGGTGCTTACCACTACTGAGTACCAAACGACATGAGACTTGTGAGGTGTACTTTTAAAAACTAGCTACCAATCTGAATGCTTCCACTTACATCTCACATTATTTAACTTTACGAATGGGAAAGTGGGACTACAAAAGAAGAAAGTCATGTTTGGTTACTGCACAGTATCCCTCGTTTTAATCTGGGAAACCCAACACACAATACTAGTTATAAAACTGGCCTTTTAGGAGGGTCCTCTCGCTTCCTTCACGTTTCCAGGTGGGGGGAGATTTTTCTGCTGGAAAACTTCTAGCACTTCCTCTTCTTCAAGCATTCCTCTCCCAAAGGAGAAGAGTTGACTTCTGTGACTGATAAGACTGTGGAAAAACTGAGCTGGCCCAGTTTGCTGTTGCCCTCCTTCCTTTAGAGAAGAGCCGGTCCCCCAGGAATCAGGTGTTTACATCTCAGTCATGTGGGTCTAATGCTAGGGAGCCTGACTGGTCGAGCTGCATCTTCTGACTCAAGCTTATTAGTAATAAAGCCAATATTCTGAGCTCCACCTGGATGACCCCACATCTGATTTCAAATGTGAGAGTGAAAGAGGAGTAGCGCCCTTAAGCCCCAGCAGTGAAATCAAAAGTTCATTATTCGAGGAACTAGCAAGAAAATTTCAGGTTAGAATCTATTTATTATAGCATCCATTCACAAAATATTTAAGAAAAATAGATCACAATATGACATGAAAAATATGCAAGGATTTTTAGTAGAGACAGGGTTTTGCCATGTTGGTCAGGCTGGTCTTGAACTCCTGACCTCAGGTGATCCACCCTCCTCAGCCTCCCAAAGTGTTGGGATTACAGACATGAGCCACCACGCCCAGCCGTATTATCAACAGTTGAAGTCTGTAAAAAGGACATATGCAAGCATTTTACTCTGAAAACTGTGAGTGCAGAGTTTAGGATTACTAAATGTAGAAAACATTCTTATGGCTTGATGTGCTGGAAGGACAGAGAAAGAGGAGTGTGAGTTATAAATGGCCAACAGCAGAAGCAAAATCAAGAAAGCTCTGCTGCAAGGAAGGAGAACAGGGACAGGGGGCGTAGGTTCTAACAGGCATGGGGGCATGTCCAAGGCCTTGCCTCAGGAAAGCAGCCTGTCTAATCACCTCCAGGTGACTACAACAGGCATGTGGCTCTTAGAGAACTACAAGAGTTGACAGACATGAAGTTGGTCAATCTTCATTCAAAGTGTCCAACTCAATCCCTAGGGCATTTTTTTTTGTTCAGTACAATTGCTTCAGTTTTATAATTAAATTCCATGGGAAAATTGGATTCCCTTTATGGCGACTGCTTCACAATTAGCTTTGCTTGAACGCCCCCTAGTAGATAAAGCAAGGGACATCTATATTCATTTAAACAGCTGATTAACACCCCAGGAACTTAAAATGGCCATCTGATAATGTTTACCCCCTTTAAGTAGCACCATTCACGTACCTGTACATTTGGAATTGGGCACTCTTTCTTGAGTAGCTTAAATGAGAAGTAGGACACCTGGTAAATATCCGGCCTTTTGTCAGGGTCTGGTTCCAACATATACCCTAAGGCAAACATACGTGAATTTATTTAATAATATTCCAACAGTTATTACACTAGTTAGGAAGCATCATTCCTCTCTCTATTCCCAGTGTTTTGTTTTTAAACTTTTATTTTTCATAGAACTCAGACAGTATAATTAGCCCCTTTTCTCCCCCTTAGAAAGAGAAGCTCTAATGTTCCTGAAATATTTAATATCTATAAGAAAATAAAAATAAAATATGTGGATTATAACAAAGATACTTAAAGTTCATATTCTACGCTTTGCACCAGAGGGACTCAAGCTCTCAATATGAAAGTTACTACCTTCATACTTTGATACCTAGGAGGTTACACGGTCTTACCACTCAAGCTCTCAATATGAAAGTTACCACCTGCATACTCCAATACCTAGGAGGTTACACGGTCTTACCATGGGCTTCCTTGGTTCATCTTATCTTACTAAATGAATGATTATTCTTAATAATTATAACCAAAACCCAAATTTCATGAATTTACTTATTCTTTTGTTGGAAATATTAGCTGGTTTCCAGATTTAAAAAAATTACAAAGTGACATATGCATATTTACTTTTCCTGTGACCTATAGATCAATTGTCTATTTCCAGGTCCTTTAAGCTTCTGCCTCCCTGAGGCTGGAAAAATCCTTAGGAGGAAAAAAAATCCTTAAGAAGACCACAAACATACACATATATATGCAAACAACAACACAAGGCAGCTGACTGCTTAAATAATAAAGTGAATGCTCTGGACACTAAGTTCCAAAAAGGTCAGGGAGGCTGCAGCCTTGTGACTGCCTTGCAGAAGAGGCAGAGCTTGAGCTGGCCCTTGAAGGCAGGACAGAAGTCAGTCAGGGGGGACGCAGTGAAAAAGACATTCCAGTTGAGAGAACAGTCTGAGCAAAGAAGGACGTGGAGAAAGACAAGAGAGTGTCTTGCTGCAAGTAAACAGAGGAGCCAGAAGGACAGGGTAGAGAGAAGGCTGAGTGGGTGGCATGCAATCAGAATCAGAATCTTAAATGCCATGCTAAGAAGCTGAGCCCTACTGTGGGACCATTGGCAAGCCACTAGTTTCCTAATCAGGGACATGAGAGGTGGTGTTTTATAAGAGGAAACTTTTGGTGAGGGTGTGCTGGATGGGTTGAAGAGAGAGGAGAAAAGCTGGTGACCAGTCCAACAGTAGAGGCATGAGCTGACAGAGTCTGTATATACTATGGTGACAGTGATGTACGTATAAAGAAAATAGTAGAAACTCCAAAAAAGGAATATGACTGAGAAAATGATTGAACCTTTCCTCTCTCTTGCTAGCTGGATCCAAAGAAATCTTAAATTTCACTTTTATAGGCTTCAATGGTGATACCACTGAGAGAAACTGAAAAGAGGGCAGGGGAACTAGGTATTGAGGGTAAAAAGAAGGAAGGAGGGCTAATGATGATAAACTTAATTTTAGATCTGTGCGTTTAGGGTGACAGTGGAGTTGCCAAATGTTCTGCAAGCAGTTTGGGAAAGATGTCCATGGTATAGATATTCATAAAGAGTTGTTTTTCCCAATATGAATTTACTGCATAAATGTTTTAAAAATTATCAAAAAATAATACTAGTCTAATATCAAAGTTGGCCATTTTCCCATATTTCCTACCAATCTCACTTACATACCTGGAATTCTAACATGAATATAATGCTTTATCTCTTAAAACAATTCAACAATTATTAAATGTCATAATCTAGTCCTTTAAATATTCCTCCTTTTTTTGGTTAATAAATGGAAGAGGCTGATTGACAAAACTGGCACAATGGAATGGGCAGCACCTTAAAAGCTGTATCTATGTTAAGTGGATAAGTTATCTACATTTTCTCAGTTTCAGTTTTCTCATTTGCATAATGGGAATAATTATACTTAATATATAAAGGATTTTAAGAATTAAATGAGGCATAAGTAGGCCCTCAACAAATGTCAGATGCTCCACTCACATTTGCTGCTTCTATTTTTTCCAGTATATCCCCATGCAGGACCCAAACTGGGTTACTCAAGATTTATAATCAATCCATAACAGTTAGAACTTAGATGTTAAGTCTTGACCAATGTGGAAAGATGATAAAAATCTCTGCTTCTTTAGCATTTTAGTATAGGGGCTTTGTGCAAAGATTATTCTTTTTTTTTTTTTTTTTTTTTTTTAAAGATTACTTATTCTACCATCTGGTTAATGAATGTTAGTACATATGCTTGCTATGATGATACCAAATAGTGGGGAATCTTAAGACTATTTTTAAGAAAGCATTGAGTTTAGATGCATGTTATCAAAATCCCGTGATTAACCTAAATGAGAGGAAAAACCTGATTCCATGGAGTTATATAGTCTTAATTATGTATTCACCCCAGTGAATGCACTGCAATCATTTTCATTTGAGTTGCTTCCAGTTTTGCAAAGATGAATTTCTTATCACTTGATATGAGTCAGCTGGACTCCTTTGGTACCGGAGCTTTCATAGAGACTGCAACAGAATATAGAAGCACCGTTCTGCTCCAGGCAGTTAGGATTTCTGCTTGGGTGGCTGGGCTCAGGTGTGAAACAGAACTTCAGATTTCTAGCAAAAAGACCCACCACTCTAACTAGACACTGTTACATTGTCTTTGAGTTCCCAATCATTATCAACTAATTTCTTTACCTTTGCATCTAACTCATTACTCCTGGAATCTGATCCCTTTATCCCCCAATTCATTCTTTGTGATCAGAAATAAAAATATGAAACTAGAAGCTTAAAATACTTACTAATTAGGCAGTGCATGTCTTGAGAATATCGAGAATTATCAGGAATTGTGAAGTTTCCATCACAAATTGCCACCTGACTCTCCCCAAATGGCAAAGTGAAGTAGCATAATTTATACAACAAACATCCAAGAGCCTAAAAAAATAAAGATAGCAGATTGCTACTAGTGGTTTATTTATCATGACTCTAAATGGATCTAATGAGAAACTGGCACCATTCACATTTACTAGCAGATATAAAAACTACAGACTATTAATATATTAGAAACGTGAGTTTTAGAACCCAACACCACTGTTAGCAGCTGAGTTACAATATTTCTACCATTATTACCAAATTGTGCTCCAGTAAAGAATAAGTATTTACCTGTTTTGCTCTTAAGAACCAGTAACATATGCATGAAAAAAAAATCTAAATAATTTCCACAGAGCTTGGAAGTAATTTTCTTTATCATGCTTCAAGAAGCAGTGGCTGGTATTCTCACATCAAGAACCTTGAGGGGCAAGTAGACAATGATATGGTATGGTAGCCACCATGTTATAGCGCTGTGTGCATTAACCTTGGGAATTTACAGTCAAGACTGCTGCTATCTGAGGTATGGATAGGTTACTTGACACCTACCCAAATGTCTGCCTTCGTAGTGATGATTTTGCCACTGTACAGGTTGACCATTTCTGGTGCTCGATAAGACAGCGTTGTATATCTACAATCAAGAGATTCATTTTCTGTTAAATATGTCAATACTATAATTAAAAACCAGGAGCAGCAGAAACACTTTTTTTTTTCTTTTTACATTAATAGAATCCCTGGGAGCGATCTGCAGAAGAGAGTATGAAATATTAGTACGATAAAATGAAAGGCTGTCCTCGGTACAATCATATCATCACACCATGGCCCTCTGGCAGCAGTCCTCCTAGTCTACGAACATGTGGGGACTCAGACACTAATGCATTAAATAATTTCTTTTTTTTTTTTTTTTTTTGAGACGGAGTCTCGCTCTGTCGCCCAGGCTGGAGTGCAGTGGCCGGATCTCAGCTCACTGCAAGCTCCACCTCCTGGTTTCACGCCATTCTCCTGCCTCAGCCTCCCAAGCAGCTGGGACTACAGGCGCCCGCCACCTCGCCCGGCTAGTTTTTTGTATTTTTTAGTAGAGACAGGGTTTCACCGTGTTAGCCAGGATGGTCTCAATCTCCTGACCTCGTGATCCACCCGTCTCGGCCTCCCAAAGTGCTGGGATTACAGGCTTGAGCTACCGTGCCCGGCTGCATTAAATAATTTCTAAAAGCAACTTTTCTTGGGTCCTCAAATGACAAAATCTTCTCTTACCAATTCTTATTCTGATACTATATTTTGCCAATTTGTTGTTTTAAAAATGGCCTTTACATGTGGCTCAACACAGAGATGTAATACTGACTGTGGTACTCTGGAGAAGAGCAGAAAGTGGGCCCTGGCTGGGGTGAGGAGTGGATGGAATCAAGTGCCCTTCATCTTTGCTCCTGGAATCAGGTTGAAATAACAGTTTTATCTCTCGCTCCAGAAAAAAGTAGTATAAGCACATCCTCAAAGTGAGTGTCTTGGTGTTACCAAGCATGTGATTTATGCTGCTTTTGTCTCTAGATCCCAGATGGGACAGGTCTAGGCATCCCTCAGGGCCTTGGGTCAATCAGGGTCTTCTTGCCCCAGGCATGGTTGTCTGGCGTGATGCATAAAAAGGACAGAGAAGATCAGGATGTAGGTGTGCAGGCTAGACTGTTGACTTATTAGTAGTAATAGTGAGTGCTGTTACCTGTAAAAAATCCAACAACGTGGACATGAGGAGAAAATGGGTCAGGCTCTTATTGGAGTCACAAATCTAAATAAGCTTTTTCTCGTGAAAGTCTGTGATTCAGTATCTGCAGAGACTTTAATAACCTACTCACCATTATTTCCACTTAGATTGCCTTATGAGCAGGAAGGAAGGAGCAATTTAGGGTTCAGTAAAAAGCACATCTGTTTGACTGATAATGTCATGGCTGCTGTGATCATACTTAAAAACATCCTAGTACTTTATATTATAGTGTGTGCACCTCTCAGCTTTTTATAGGCTCTGTGACATCATAAATCAAAACATCTATGTGCAATGATCACAGGACCACTGATAAAGAGCTCTAAGAGTCCTTCCTTTTACTCTGATGTATGCTTATAAACCCCTCCTCATTCTTCACTTAAAGGCAAACAACCCAACTGTGACCATGATGCTCTGAGACGAAGGACAACTATCACCATTGTCTCCCCACCCTGATCTTCTCACCCATAAGCTGGAAGTAAAGTTGCTCATCTGATTGTGGACAAAACTCCATGAAAGGAGAAAAAGCTTACTTCTTAATCTCATCTTCTACTGCATTGACTCCCTCAGTTTGTGGATTCTGGAATTTGTTGGTGGCACTTCCAAAGTCACACAGGACATAGTGGCCTCGGTCATGCAAGAGGATATTTTCAACCTGAAAAACATTCCCCAACCACCCATTCCAAGATATCATTTAGTAACGCACGTGAAAATTTGGTTTCACAGTCACATAAATAAAACATTTTATTTCTGGCAGTCTCATTAATGTGCACAGGAAAGTTATTCCTCTCCAAGTATCTCAACAGGGATCATCCCAAGCAGAACACAGGAGATGCAGAGTAACAGGGAAAAGTGGGTGGAGAGGGCAAAAAGAGGAAACTCCACAGTGGGGGATGCAAGAGTGCCATTTTTGTAAATTTCAGCCACATTTCTCACCTCTGCAGAAACCGTCTTCATACTTTCAAGCCTCTGACCTGTGCCTTTGCTCTTGCTCTTCTTTTAGGCCAGGATGCCCTCCACAATCCCTACCTCCTTAGCCAGCTATCAAAATCTCGTTTTAAACCCCAGGTCAAATGCCATGTCCTTTTTGAAACTTTCAGGCTCCCACTCAGATAACATGTCACTCTTTCCCTATTGTCCTTCAGTATTTCATTCTCTCATGATATGAATTACTTCACTCGGACCTTATAAGTACTTATATAAATGTCTTTACTACACTAGGTTAGGATATTCAGAATTAATACTGTTTATGTTTAAGTTACTTCTCAATGTGATAAAATGCCTGGGGATAAATGGGCAGTTTTCCTGTTAATGTATTGCCCTAATTTTTTAAATAAATGAATTCTTTGGGCAGTGAGTTAGGAGTTCTAGGCAGTAGGGAGCTTATAACGTCCCAAATCTAGAGAAATCCCTGGTATCAAAGGATTCTACTAATGAAATGACAACTCCAAAACAGTGGACACTATGTACTCAAGGTGTACTGATTTTTGGTCTAGATGAACTGAGCTGACTAGTATGCTGGAGGACAGGCCTGGCTATGTGTGGGGAGTAAAATGGCAGCCAAAAAATCTTGTTAGGCCATTAAGACTGTAGTCTCCATTGTCTTTTGTCTTCAGCCTTCGAAAGACTGACCGCCTTTGGAAAACAAAGGCAAGAGTAGACTATCTTATAGTCTACTCTTAAAGATAAGCTCCTCAAAGATAAGCATCATCTTGTAATCATATTCTTGGTCTTCTCTACCTAATGCCTAACAAAATGCTTGGTATAAAAAATGTATGTTGAATGGAATAAACCAAAAAACACTGTGTATGTGTGTGCATGTGCGAGCAAACCTGGTCTGTCAGGGGCAAGATATGAGCCACCAAATATCCAGGCCATACTACTGTACTACTACTGATTATTTTAAAAACAACCAGTCAATTATAATAAGCTCTAATTTCTATACTTGTTTCTATACCTTCTTTTAATTCTTCTAAGAATTACATTAAGTATATTTTATAGTCTGTATCTGCCAATTCCAATATTCGAAGTGTCTGCTGCCAACTGATTTGCAGTTTATTGTTTCTTATTCCTACTAAACCTTGCTTATGGTGGTGTTGGGAGGAGTTTTGTTGTTTCATTAACTTATGTTCCTTGGAACTTAATCTGTACAAAGCTTGTGAGATCTGGGTTTAAAGTCTATTGTTCTTCCAGAGAGGATACACTGATGTAGTTGGGGGCAGTACTGCCCTGGAATTACTTTAATCTATAATTTTGACCTTGGAATTTCCAGCCACATAGGTAGTTTGAACTACGGCCATCAACCTTCACAGGTATGTTCCATGATTAACAATTCTTAAGCATAGGGTTATGAATTAAGAATGATTAGAAGAGATTCGTTCCTTTGAGATAAGGCTGAGGCAAGCAAATATTTCCATCATCTATGTCTTTTTTATAAAGCTTACCAGTTTAATCTACTTATACAAAGTGACACAGTCAAGCTTCCTGAGCATATACACACTTTAGGAATTCAAAATAATTCCAACAAAACAACGCTAATGTTTTCAATCTAATTTAGAGGTTATAAAAATAACAGCCATCATTTTCTGAGCTTTATTATTGCCAGTACTACTGTACTCAGCATTTTACATGGATTATCCCACTACATCCTCATAATCCCAATATGATTATTATCCTTCTCTCACAGATGGAGAGAATGAGGCTCAGAGTGATTAAGTCACTTGCTAAATGTCACACAGCTAATAGTTGGTACAGCTGGGAAGTGAACCTAAACAACCTCACTCTAGAAAGGACAGGCAATTATATTCCCGCTACAGGAAGCAGGTTAGAAGCAGAGCAATTAATAAAGGCCCCCATCCTTACTTCCAACTATAGTAGGGGTGATGATACTTGTTTAATGCATTGGGTGCAAGCTTAAGGACAGGACTTTCTTAGTGCTTTATGTTCAGAAATGCCCCTACAATAGAAATCTAGTTAATAAGGAACCACGTGTCTAAACACTAGCCAGGCTGATTTGTTCCATGTCTCCTAAGCATTCCATACATAACCTAATTTTTCCTTTTATTCAATTGCTCCTTTTATTCAACTGCTCACTCTCTACTCAAGTTGTAACTCCCGAGAAAAACCTTTCACGACCAGTCCACAAAATCTACAGAATTGAAGGCCTTCAGGCCAAATCAAACCATGCCCACTTGTTACTTACCTAAAGTTTATGGCTGCTTTTAAACTCTGACAGCAGAGTTGAGCAGTTATGACGGACCTAAAATATTTATTATCTGGCCCTTTGTAAATAAATTTTGTAAACCTTTGGTAGGTAATAATCACTGATAATCATTTATAATTCAGCAATGTTTCTTTCACTGTGGGTTGGTATTTAGCTTCTTATGTATTCACGCTTGCCTTCCCAAGTAAGACTACAAAGCTTTAGAAAAAAGGGCACCGTATTATGCCTGTGTATCTCCCATAATGCCTTGTCCAGTGCCGTACACATGCCAGGGACCCTTAAATGTTGGCAATGAAATCACTTATTCAGCATCATTCAGCAACAATCTTCCTCCTTGGCGTCATGCACCTGGCAGGGCTCATGTAAAATCATGCTTCTCCTATTGGATGTGTGCACTCCCTTTCTGAATCAGTTTCTACACTTCTAATGCTGGAATGTACATCTAGAAAAGCTCTTATTACCATACATTTATCAAAGAAACACGTTTCACACAAAGGATAAATGCTTGAGGTGGTGGATACCCTACTCACCCTGATGTGATTATTACACATTGCATGCCAGTATCAAAATGTCTCATGTAACTCCTATATACACCCATTATGTACTCACAAAAATTCAAAACTAAAAAAACAAAAGAAACACGTTTCAACTCCTACTATATGCCAAGAACTTTTCTAGGCTCTAGGGATAAGGCTGTCAACACAACAAAGTCTATCCTCTCACGGAGCTTACCGTTCAAGTGGAGATAAGAAGAAAATCATTATACTTGCCTGGTAGTGATAAACATTATGACAAGAAAGCAGCGGGTGAATGTATGTACGGTGAAGGGGAATGCTATTTTAAATAGTATAGTCAGGGAAGGTCTCTCTGAGGGGAACAGAGACCTGGATGAAGAAGGAGCAGCCATGGGCCATCTCGGGGAAGAGCACTCCAAGCAGAAAACAGCAGCACAAAGGCCCTGAGACGGGAGAGTGCCTGAAGGGTCTGGGGCACACAGGCAGGTCACTGTGGCTGGAACAGTGCTGTGCATGGCACCAGTACTGCAAAGAAAGATGAAAACATGGGAAAGGACCTATTATGAACCAGTGCTGTCAGAAATGGGGAGACAAGATAATGTGGAGCCGTGGAGGAAGTGAAGGACTTACAAAAGTGAAACCAATAACAGGAACAAAGCATAGAAACCAGAGTGATAATAACAGTAATAACTAATAGCACTTATTAAGTGCCAGACACTGCTCCACAAACTTTTAAAAACCTAGAGTATTTCATATAATCCTTACAAAGCCTTGTTGTCTCCCTTAACAGATTAGAAAAAGGAGGCCAGAGAAGCTACCTAACTCGTCTGAGGTCACAGGCTGGTAGGGCAGGATTTAGGCTCAGGCCACCAGACTGCCAGCACCACACCCTCACTCACTGTGCTGATGTGCACTGTGCAATTAAGGGGGATGGACAGTTGAGATTGGCGAGGAAGGAGGAAGGAGAAAGGGAGAGGACCAGAGAAGCACACAGACAGCAGACTGAGGAAGGGCACTCGGGCGCCACTCAGCATTTTTCTCAGGTCAGCAGCACATGAAGACAGCCATTTTAGGAAAATTAGCTTGGCAAAATTGAGGGAGAAGGAGAAGGAAGGCAACGACGGCAGGTACAGCAGTCTGGGTGTGAGATGACTCGGGCCGGGTATAGAGAAAAATCAACAGGGATGGAAAGGGATAAGTGGGTATGGACAGATTATGTGAGATTAAGAAGGTAGAAAACCAACTACACAGTCGTACGCCACTTTCTGAAAGCTTCAGAGAATTTGCAGAGGGACTTTGTTTTTGGCAAAGTCCCTTAGGGTGAAGCTCAAGATTGGTCACCACTGCTTTCAATCCCGAACCTTTCCATTCTTTGAGAGTGTGATGCTGCTGACCTCATTTCCCAGCCTCTCAGCTTAAGAGTGCTATTGAAGTTGTCACTGTCAAATTCTGCTTACAGCTTTAGCAAAAAGATCTAGAAGGCTACCTCCTACTGACCTCTTCATCTCGATATTCCAAACAGGTATGGCATTAGACATTTCAGTCAGAGAATGTATTGCCACTGCAAAATTTGAAGGATTAGATGAATGCAGGTTTTCAAACCTGTGTTTCTAAAAATGGGACAAGAATCTTCATCCTATTATACTTCATGAGATCAAAATCTCTATTCTGACAAAAGAGGAGACATCTATGACTTTTTCGACATGAATGTGCTTGTTAAGCCTTAACCCTTTCTTCTCCTTTCTTAAGTGCTTGTACAAATAGCATGGTATTCAACAGAATAAAATGGGAGTGAAAACCCGTGGCCTCCGTTCTGGTTTGATCACTCAACTACCTGTGCCGGTCACAGCCTTTCTGTGCGGAGGTTTCCCCACTGGTAAAGAAGAGGGCTGGCTTCGGTGACCTTTCCAGATCTACAACACCACGATCTGCAATCCTGATCTTTGTCTTTCTCAGAGAAATGAAAATTTAAAATGAGGAAAATGATTAAAGTGTTAAAACAATGTATTAGAGGAGAGATCTTCAGTATAATAGAACAGCACTTCTGGTATGGTTATTTTTAGAACATAAGCTGCTTAAGGACAGGGACCACTTTCAGTTTATTTCGTCTGTCATTGGAAAGAACGACTGCACAGGCAGCAGAGAGGGCAAGGGGGCCTTCCTCGGTTCTGCATGTGAACCAGCAGACCCATATGCAGAGCGGCACTGGCTCCACAAGGCCCACGGTAGGCCTGGCCTGTGCTCTTTCCCACATCCTACTAACTTTTATTCACAATGGCATCTCCTCACCAAATGGAAATCCTGCTCACAGGGAAGCAACTAGCATTTTCTCTGGAAAACAGGAAAACAGAGAACTCTTTGGCTCTGACTGTTGCTAGAACTGTGGTGGCTGGTTCCCACAGTGACATGGAGCTCAGAGTGGCTGAGACTATGTGATGCAACGACAGAGCCAGGGTGAACAGGAGCACTTGGGGACGTTTCACTCGGACCTTGGGAAGCTGCAGTTGCAGCAGGCAACTGTAATTGTCCGTCACAGACATACTAGCAGACAGCAATAAAATCTAACGTGCTAATGAAAGGATCTAGATGGCATCGAGTGTAAGATCTGGGGAGTCAACGACTAAAAACAACAGCGACCAGGACTTCTCTGCAACAATCACAATCCAGGCCTCTTCCCATGGTCCCTATATCCAAGGTAGAGGAAAAAGAATCTCCTGAACCAGTGAACAAATTGGCAGCATGACTGATGATCTTCAATATTGATGAAAACACAACCACAGAGTCCAATACAATCAGCTCTCCTTATCTGTAGGTTTCACATCTCCCTCCATGCAACCAACCATGTATCAAAACCCACAGATACGGGGGACAACTGTGTGTATTCTCCACCCGCAGATGGTTCAATCTGCAGATGTGGAACCCGTGGATTCAGAAGGCCAACTACTGTGTGTCCAGCCAGCATTGCGCTGCCTCCCTCTTAGGAACACTGAGGTGCAAGGGGTAAAGCACTGAGGGCTGGCTGGGGAATGGAGCCTGGTAACCTCACTCAGCCTTTCACGCCGATTTGCTCTGCATTCCCCTGCCGAAACATCTCGTGGGCTGTTCAGTGCCATGAAGGAGGAGGCTGGGGTCCGTTGCCTTAGCCGTCCCACCAACCTACTCAGCATCCCAGGCAAGACACTGAGCTCTGTCCCCAGGGTCCCATCACTGGGTGATGCTGACCCAGCACCTCACTGTAGCACAGGGAATGTCACCGGGCAGTGCTATCCTGGTAACTATGTAAGCTGGACAGGTGTTATTTACTGGTATGACATGATTATCATTCAGGCTTCATTTAATCCACTAAGTGTTTAAAAATTAATATAAAGAGGGCTGGGCATGGTGGCCCATGCCTATAATCCCAGCACTTTGGGAGGCCAAGGCAGGCGGATCACTTCAGGCCAAGAGTTCGAGACCAGTCTTGCCAACATGGTGAAACCCTGTCTCTACTAAAAATACAAAAATTAGCTACGCGTGCAGCAGGCACCAGTAATCCCAGCTACTCAGGAGGCTGAGGCATGAGAATCATTTGAACTCGGGAGGTGGAAGCTGTAGTGAGCCGAGATTGTGCCATTGCGCTCCAGCCTGGGTAAGACAGCAAGACTTCATCTCAAAACAACCAAAAAAACGAAGTTAATATAAAGGAAGACTCTGAGAACATGGGAATATTACTTTCTAAAAGGATCCTCTGTGTCCCTCTGCCTCTTCCCCTTGTCCTCACCTCCGAGCCCTTTCAGGCATTTACCCTGCCAGGCATGTGCCTAGAGATTGACAAGCACTCCCGCATTCAGCCTCACCACCACCCTAACCGAGCGGGCACTGTTGGCTCCACTTTACAGATGACGAAACTCAGGCCCGGAGAGGCCAGTGATCTGAGGAGAAAACCAAGGAGCCTGGGAAGGGGGAGCTGGGGAGAAGACACTGTCACAGGATTCAAATTCTGGCATTGTCCTTCCTAGTTATATGACCTTAGGCAAGTCACATAACCTCTCTGCTTCTTAGTTTCAACTATAAAATGTAACAAAGAATGTCTCCCCCTGAAGAGACACTGTACATAAAATGTAGTAGAGTACATGGCACATAATTGGTGCTTGATACATGCTAAGTTGAACCCTAACAAGGTGCCAATTCCATTCAACAAACACTGTCAAGTGACTACAATATGAAAGGCACGGGGCATGGTGATGGCAATTAGGACAACTAAAAAAAAATCAATTCGTTGATTTTGCAAAATATGAAATAAGACTTTAAAAACCAAGCATCATTGTTTACTAAGTATTTAAATTAAAAGTATTATTTTTCACAATCCTGAAAAAGTGGGGGGAATATATCAGGAAAAACAGAAACAACACAGGCTCAGGCATTTGATAATTATAAAGAATTTCTGGAGGCTACTTAAGTAATAAAACTTATACCTGTACTGTACTTTTTCCTTTGTTATTTTCTCTCCTCAGGCAGAATATAAACATAAAAATAGGGACCATACCTTACATTTCTCTCACATCCCCACAGTATCTACTCCATCCCTGGGGCAGACAGAAAATATTCAGTAAGAATGCACGTCATGAAAGAGCGTGGTCTGTACCTTCAGGTCCCGGTGGATAATAGGGGTTTTGCATTGATGCAGGCGGGCAACAGCCTCACAGGTATCACAAAATATCTGGAGCACTTCGTTCTCTGTAAAGCCTGTTTGCAGGCGCTGGTTCATCAGGTTTACCACCTGGCCACCTGAGGGGGTACGTACAGGACAAAGGAGAGGTTATAAACATTCAGACTTGTCATTTAGTCTAAGAGAAGTGGTCTGGACTAACCACTGACTGAGCCAGGATTAAAACCTAGTTGTCTTGACTCCCAGCTTGGGGTTTGTTTCCTTATAATTCAGTGTCTCCTCTAATGCATCAAAAATCGTTTCTTTATTTTATAAAGCACCCCAGATGTGAGCTGCCCTCGTTATGTCTTCGAGATTAGTAGAACTGATAATATGGTCCTGCTGTAGTTGCCTGGTTATACCGTGTCCATTGTGTATGAGACATGGCCACAGCCTCAACTTGCCATATCTTTTAGTAAGAATCAGATGGCACAACAGGTCCAGGGAACAGGAAGAAGATGGTTTTATAGTCTGAACTTCAGGAACAGCTTAGTCTCTCTGGCTTCACTACTTACTGCTTGGCTTGCAGAAATGGTACCACCAACAATTAATCTCCAGGACCAAAAGATTGATGCCCTCACTTGCAACATTATCCAGATGTCTGGATGCTCCTACTGCCTGATCTCTAAACATTTTGGTATCCAAAAACGAATGAGCAGGAGGAAACAAACAGTCAAGTTCAAATTTGGTGGTACTTTAGGAAATCAGGTAAATAGTTAATACAGTAAGGGCTGAAATTACTGGTTAACATCACATATTTTTGGGATTAGCAACATATTTAATTTATGGATAGTATCTTTTTTTTTTTTTTTTTTTTTTGAGACTGAGTCTCACTCTGTTGCCAGGCTAGAGTGTAGTGGCATGATCTTGGCTCACTGAAACCTCCACCTCCTGGGTTCAAGTGATTCTCCTGCCTCAGCCTCCCAAGTAGCTGGGACTACAGGTGTGTACCACCACGTCCAGCTAATTTTTGTATGTTTAGTAGAAATAAAGTTTTACCACGTTAACCAGGATGGTCTTGATCTCTTGACCTTGTGATCCACCCGCCTCAGCCTCCCAAAGTGCTGGGATTACAGGCGTGAGCCACCGCGCCCAGCCTATGGATAGTATCTTAAGTGTAGGGAAAATGTTAATGGAACTAAGGGTGATTACAAAACACAGCACCAAACAGTAAGGCGCTGACCTAAGCCAAACCTCCAAACAATGGTTCGATAAAATGCAATTAACTATGAAAAAAATTCATGCTACAGTCTGAATTTCCCAAGATAAATGTTTTTTGAAACTTGAAGCTTTCAATGACTTTACTCCACTGTTAACAGCTGCATCATTTGAATATAGCCTCAACTTACTAGGAATTATAGCTTTAGAGCAAGGAGAGGAGGGTCACTTCCATTAGACGAAAAGGATTCTTTTACCCCGTAACACATGAATGATGGTAAGTGGGAAAGAGAACACACAAGTGAGGGAGTTGGGGAAGCTGTACTGTTTCTTTTGTCCATCTGGACTTGAGTCTTTATTATGCGCCTTCATCATTTGTTATATAGCATCACAAAGAACATTCATTCTCATTCTTTTTTTTTTTTTTTTTTGAGACAGAGTCTGGCTCTGTCGCCCAGGCTGGAGTGCAGTGGCGCGATCTCGGCTCACTGCAAGCTCCGCCTCCCGGGTTCACGCCATTCTCCTGCCTCAGCCTCCCGAGTAGCTGGGACTACAGGCGCCCACAACCGCGCCCGGCTAATTTTTTGTATTTTTAGTAGAGACGGGGTTTCACCGTGGTCTCGATCTCCTGACCTTGTGATCCGCCCGCCTCGGCCTCCCAAAGTGCTGGGATTACAGGCGTGAGCCACCGCGCCCGGCTCTCATTCTTATACATCCTCATTTATACACAAACACCAAATCTTCCTAAACCCAACAAAAATGGAGGTTTATATTATCTACACTTTCAACTGTCTGTACCATTATAAGAATAACAAAGAGTTGACAGCAGACTGTATCTTTTAGTTTTCTCATCTGTAAAACCAGAAGAACATACTATACAGTGCAGTGCACATTAAGTGAAATGACCCGCCTAACCTTGACAATCAAAATGCTAGAGAAATGACAGCTTAAGGGGATGGTTCATATACATACCTCTACAAAAGTCCATCAGAATGAGCACTTCCCATACATCACCGCTACTCACATTGTTGATACTAGAATCAATGTAACCCACAATATTCTTGTGCCCTGACAGGTCCCTCTGTGAACAAGAGATGAGAAATATATTGTTAGTTTCAGATGCCAATAGGACAGAATTAGCCAGTCAGTTCCATTAGCTCAGATAATTTAAATACAGAGATGATACAGGGTTGACAGAGAAGACTAAGGAGCAGGGTCAAGAACAGGTTTCCAGTGGTCCCTGAGATTCACAGCTAGATCTTCAATAGCAATTCCATAACCCCACTAAACCAGAGGACACTCCAGAACCTAAATTCTAGAGTCAAATGCACAGAGTGCCTACTTGCGTACTGCATCAATGCTCCATGTAAACTAGAAGCAAAGACTCCCCTCTCCAGAAACACGGCAGGGGGTAAAGAGTAGAGACCGTACGAACTACTTAAATATATTAACTTCTAATTCAGAAAAATAAAATTGATGTTTTTCCTGGTTTTAGGGGACAAAAATTAATTCAACTTGACTTTTAAATAGTTCATACTGTTTTCTCCCTTTGGGAAATCTACCAAAAAAAAAAAAAAAAAAAAAGCTATTTACAAAGTCTTGAAGGGACTACAATAGCATCCAGACCTAAGCATTTTGCTCATAATTAGGCCTTTCAAGCCAACCAACTGGGATATAAGATGGGCATGTTTCCAGCTCTTCAGTTGGAACTGCATGTGATCTCTCAGGGCTGCTTGGATGAATTTATTCATCCAACCAACATTTGTTGAGCACTTCCTATGTGTCAGGACCCATCTAGGAACTGGAAGTGGCCTCACATTTTGGTATAGTCCTTTCAACATCTCCAGAGAGGCAGCTCTTTGCAACGATCATGTTCAAAACCAAAGTAATTAAGAAGTAAGTTGAAGAAAGAAAAAGAAGGCAAGCTGGGTGATATGATTTTTGCACAAATGCAAGGTAAGGTTTTATTTTTTAAACTAGTTTTAACAAATTGTCCTACTTTTGTTTCAGAAGGGTGAGGGGGAAGGAAAACTTGTGGTCCCCTGAGAGTCACCATACAAACTTAGCAATTTGGACAGTGAGAACAGAAACTACCACCACTCTAATTAGATTCAGCTGTTTACAGTG